>NC_044037.1:135335701-135628437 GCF_901765095.1 Microcaecilia unicolor
ATCAAATAAAGTTTTAAATAATGCTCAAAATCCAATGGGTTCCAGCAGCCATGTTTATTCTGCATTCTAATGACATCATTGACATCACTGGAACATCTGAGTACACAAAATCAAAAACAATCTTGCAAGAACAATTGTCCTAGCCCTCAGATGTAGTGGTTGAGGAAAAAAACTTGCAAAAACAATAATAAATGTACTTAAAATCAAGTCAATGATAATAAACTTTAAAACAAATAAATAGTACATTACAAAATAAAAATAAATATGGTCTCAAATTCACATAATAACTTATACATATGAAGTCCAGATGGAAATTCAAATAAATAAATATCAATAAGAAAACTCATAACATGAATAAAACAAATTAAAATGATGTCTTTTCAATTAAATACATACATTTTTTAAAATCCCCTCTAATAAATCAAAGAACAAATACTTATAACCAATAAATAACTTATGTGGGATAAACATAAAGGAATCCTGTGCAGAAGCTTAGCCAAGATTGGGAGGCGGGGCTGGTGTTTGGGTGGTGGGGCTAGTTCTGGGCAAGACTTCTACGGTCTGTGTCCTGAAAATGGGGTTAGTTCTGGGCAAGACTTCTACGGTCTGTGTCCTGAAAATGGGGTTAGTTCTGGGCAAGACTTCTACGGTCTGTGTCCTGAAAATGGCAGATACAAATCAAGGTAAGGTATACACAAGAAGATGAGTTTATCTTGTTGGGTAGACTAGATGGACCGTGCAGGTCTTTTTCTGCCGTCATCTACTATGTTACCAGGGCCGTGCCAACACGGTAAGCGAGGTAAGCATGGCAGGGGGGCGCTTCCCTCTGGGGGGCGCCGCCGCACCATGCTCACCTCGCTCGCCCTCCCCCCAACATCCCTTTTCTTTTTTTTTCCTTTTTAAATGTACCTCCGTAGCCATAGGCGCCCTGTATAAGAGGCTTGGGGAGGCTTACCAAGTTGTGACCTTTCCTCGCCTTTTCCGCCGTTGCTGCAACTTAAAAAGGTTTAAACGCCGGGCGGCCACTGCAGGAAAGTCGGGGAGCTGAGAGGGCAGCAGCGGAAAAGGCGTAAGCAAGATGGAGGCCGAGTGGTCCACTCCGAGATTGAACAAGCAAGCCGCGAGAAATGGCGGGAACTGGTGCTGGAAGGACCTGTGGAGCAGCAGTTGGAACAGGCTGACGGGGTGTCGCGCTGCCCGAGCCTGCGTGTGTTGTTGGCCGAGTTGTTGCTTCTGCAACAGCTGCACAATCTAGTGTTGCGCCGGAATGGCCTGCAGCAGCTTCACCTGGGGCTCGGCAGCCTATGTTCCCTGCGCCTTCTCGATCTCTCCGGCAACCAGCTGCGGGAGTTGCCGGCCGAACTGGGGGAGCTGAAGGAGCTGGCCACGCTGAACCTCAGCAGAAACAGGCTACAGGCTTTGCTGCTGTCTCCAGTAACGAGCTTTCCCCTGTGGCTTTTTCGGGCCCGAGCTCCATCGAGGAGTTCGAGCTCCACCCCGACGTCGGCCTCCTACCAGCTCTCAAGAGCTTGGATATGTCTAATAACAGAGTGAGATTCCTACAGAACTGGCTGACTGCCCCAAATTAAAAGAAATAAACTTTAAAGGCAACAAACTAAAAGACAAACGTCTAGAAAAAATGGTGAATGGCTGCCAGACCAAATCAGTACTGGAATACCTGAGGGTTGGTGGCCGAGGAGGTGGCAAAGCGCAAAGGAAAGGGTAAACTGGAAAATTCAGAAAAAGAGCACATTAAGGAAAAAGAGAGAGAGAAAACAGAAGAAGGACAGTGGAGATGGAGAAGAGGACGAAGTAGAAGAGGTCAGTAAAATGTTGCTAAGAATTTAGCATGTTTCTGAAAATCCTGCACCCTTGACTGTTAAAGTGACTCCAGACATAAAAGTGCGGCCCTATATTGTGTGTACTGTGGTGAGAGGGATGAATTTAAAACCAGGGAATGCACTGAAGAGGTTTCTAATGGCTCAGGTAATTCAGAGGGCTTTACATCAATCCTTTTCTTATTTTATTTTATCATCCTCACTTTAATATTCCCTTATCTCTTGTCTGTCCTGTTTCTCTGTCCTAATTAGATTGTAAGCTCTGTCGAGCAGGGACTGTCTCTTCATGTTCAAGTGTACAGCGCTGCGTATGTCTAGTAGCGCTATAGAAATGATAAGTAGTAGTAGTAGTCTTTGGGATTCCGGAATCTTGCTACTCTTTGTCCTTATCCCTTATTTGTGCTGTTTGTCTGTCCTAATTAGATTGTAAGCTCTGTCGAGCAGGGACTGTCTCTTCATGTTCAAGTGTACAGCGCTGCCTACGTCTAGTAACGCTATAGAAATAACTAGTAGCTTCTTTAAGGGGCGCTTATGATGGGTGCTTAGTGCCAAGTCCGCGGTGGCCGGTGTTGATTGTGGAAGTGGCAGCACACAACTGGGATGGATGGATGGATCGATCATGGAGCTCTCTGTCGTGCATACCCTATCAACTCAGCTACAGCCCAGATAAGTGCCCTATTTAAATCAAAAAGTCTGTGCAAAAATACAGCTTAGTTGAATTCAAAGTTCATTACTCAATCAAAGGTTTTTTAACTTGTGAGGAGCTCCCAGCATAGTCACTAAGCAGAAATCTAGCCTGCTTGGGATATTGCACTGGCATGAATCTGTGTTTATTTATTTGGATTTTTGCTCACATCTTTTTCAGTAGTAGCTCAAGGGATACTACATTAGCCATTTAGTTTAAGTTTTCTCTGTTGAAAAAATGCTTAGGTTGATTCACATATTTTATTTTATGTGCCTTCAATTTGTGAACTCGGGGTTCTAGATGTCCTGTTTCCGTGACAGATTATTACTTAGATTGTTTCTGAAGTGAGTATAATGAAGGTTTGAATTGTGCATAGTGTTTTGCAGTTGAGGGATTGTGGTTAGTATATGCTTTGAGCAACCACTTTATTCTGTGACATATGATACATAGCTAATATCTAAATTTAACAAAAGGTATTAATTGTGACTTATTTTTATTTTTTTTCTGTGTTATCAGACAATTATGGATTTAAGCTCCACCCCTGGCCCCACCCCTAACCCTGCCCCCTTTAGCCTCCCCAAACAGTTGGGCCACCGACCGCCTATGTCCGTAGCGGTTCCGGCAGCGCAGCGTCAGTGAAGGAGGCGGAACACAGCGAAGGGAAGGCTAGCGACGTCGGGAGCACCGCCTCCTTCACTGACGCTGCCGGAACCGCTACGGAGGTACATTTAAAAAGAAAAAAAAAGAAAAGGGATGTTGGGGGGAGAGAAGAGGGCGGGCAGTTGAACAATGGGAGCGGGAGGGCAGGGGAGAGACGAGAGCATGGATGCGAGGGGGGGTCATGGAAGGGAGAGAGGGGAATTGCTGGAAAAGGATGAATGGAGGGGGCAGGGGACAGAGGAGCATGGATGGGCATGGATTGGGAGGGCAGGGCTCAGGGAGAGAGGGGAATTGTTGGAAAAGGATGAATGGAGGGGGCAGGGGACGGAGGAGCATGGATGAGCATGGATTGGGAGGGCAGGGCTCAGGGAGAGAGGGGAATTGCTGGATAGGGATGAATGGAGGGGGCAGGGGACAGAGGAGCATGGATGGGCATGGATTGGGAGGGCAGGGCTCAGGGAGAGAGGGGAATTGCTGGAAAAGGATGAATGGAGGGGGCAGGGGACAGAGGAGCATGGATGGACATGGATTGGGAGGGCAGGGCTTAGGGAGAGAGGAGAAATTGCTGGACATAGAGGGGAGGGAAGAAAGATGAAGGAGATGAAATGAGGGAAAAGGAAGAGAGGAGAAAAACTGCACATGGATGAAGAAAATAGGCAGAAGCTGAGGACCAGAAATGAAGGAGGAAAGGAAGCCCTGGAAACGGAGTTAAGAGGACAGATAGCAGCAGAATCAGATACTGGGCCAGCATGATCAGAAAAAGAAAGTCAACAGACAACAAAGGTAGAAAAAAATCATTTTATTTTCATTTTAGTGTTTGGAATATGTCCACTTTGAGAATTTACATCTGCTATCTTATTTTGCAATGTATAGCAATCTGTTTCTAAGAATATTGCTGACAATTCCTGTCAGTGTGGCAAGTGGTGAGCGATCATTTTCACGGGGGGGGGGGGGCCGCCGCCGCCGCAAACTGATATTCTGCGGGGGGGGGGGGGGGGCGCCAACTGATAGTCTGCAGGGGGGCGCCAGAGACCCTAGGCACAGCCCTGTATGTTACTATGTGTATGTCTGAATCTATATCACCATTGTTGATAATAGTACAACACTAGAAACTGTAACTCTTCAAATTTGTGTTGCTGTTCACATTGTGCTCAATAATCCATTTATTAAAAGCTCTTATAGTTTTTCCAATATATATTAACTTGCATGGGCAAATAACTGCATATAACACACGTGCAGTTTTACATTTCGAGTACTGTCTTAACTCATACCTCTCCTCTGAATCTGAATGTACAAAAAATTGTGTCTTTGAGCTAGGAAGTGATGTCACTTACCAGTATGGCTGCATAATCTGATAGCTCTGAATGGGCTTAGATATCTTTGAGCAATTCTCAGTATTTACTTCTTCTGCAGTGCAGTATAATTGCATCCTGCTTGAAGAAGCCGATATGCCGCCCCGAAGGAGCTTAGAAAAATTCTGGTTTACTGCGAACCAGCAGGATAAACAGTGCTTGGAGATGGCGGGGGATGCAGAGGAGATAAAAAAAATGGCACCACTCCAGTCTGAGTCAGAGGAGGAGGATGAACACGTGCAGATGTGAACGGAACAGGCTGAAGTCACCAAGCACGATATGGTAGGCTGGCTTCAGGAGCTGAGAGAAGATATGGCAGGTGTTTGCCGAGATGTACAAGAAACTTTAAAAGATATCAAAGCGGAGATTGGCGATTTGGGAGCCCTTGTAGCTACAGTTGAGGAGGCAGTGGACTCTGTCCGGGAGGAGGTGTGCACTCTTAAAGGATCCATATCCAGAGACACTGTAATAATTCAAGAATTGAAGAACCAGCTGGAGGATCGTGAACGTAGATCCCGAAGGTATAATCTTAGATTTAAGGGTATTCCGGAATCAGAGAGGTTCAAGGACTGCTTCCAAGTAGTCACTGACTTTTGTAATTATTTACTGAACCCAGGTGGAGGAGGTGAACTGCTGAACTTTAGCATTCAAAGAGCGCATTGTAGTCTGGGACCCACCAGAGAGGGAATACCATGCGATACTACTGCATGTTTTGCTGATTTTCCAACTAAGGAGCGGGTTCTCTCCAAGGTGCGCCAACAGCCTGAGTTGAGCTGGCAAAACTGCAAGGTTAGCATCTATCAGGATTTGGCCTGGTCTGCGCTACAAAAGAGGCGTTCATTTCAAGAAATCACCCAGTTCTTAAGGGCTCGTGGATTATGTTACCACTGGTGATTCCCCTTTGCGGTGTGGCTGACTGTTGAGGGAAAATCGCGGAAGGTAAAATCAGTTGCTGAAGTCTGGACTGCCTTGAAAGAATTGGGATACGAGAACCTGCTGACCCTTCCATAGTCGCCTGCACAGGAGAATGTTTCGAGGGAAGTTTCGACTTGGCAGGCTGTGGTGGGTTGAGGAAAAAAGCTGCATAAAAGTTCAACTTGAAGACTAGGGGTTTGGAACTCTTGGTGGACATGCCGGGTTTCACTAATCTCTGTCTCTGGGTAATGGGGGCGAACTGTGAGTTTAATCTTTATTTGTATGCTTCCATGTTACTATCTGATTCTTTTTGGAGGGGGAAGGTGAATGGTGAGGGAATTGAAGGAATTTAAGTGGGGGGGATCATTATGCACCAAGGCGTTTTAGGCATCCCACTTTATGGAGAGGAGAGAGGGGTTTGTTGTTGTAGTGGGGTGTTGGAAATGTTGGTGCGGGTAGATGGAATGTGTTGGGGAGGGAGATGACAAAGTGGGTGGCAGGGATTGTATGGGGGTGTGGATGACCACGCCTGTTAGTTACGTAATTACCACTTTAGTTGGGGGTGTCTGAGTAGTTGTGATTGAGTGCATGATTACATAAGGTTGAGTGTTTTGGGGTGGGGGGTTAGGTGGGGGGATAAGTATGTGGTTGAGAGTCTGTTTGTAGAGGAACTAAGGTAGGCTGGTATGTGTGTATACATATATTAAATATGTTGGATGACATGGAGATGTGGGTTGAAGGTTGGGAATGTGATTGTGTGGAGAAGTGGAGTAAGTAGGGAATCACTTATGGGGATAAGAGCCTTCTGAGGGGATTGTTGTATCCTCAAGAGATGGCTAATTCATGTGGGAGTCATCAGCAGGTTCTGGGGAGGGGATGAGGGAGGAGGGGGGGTTATAAGATATAAATAATGCCACACTGGGAAAAGACCAAAGGTCCATCGAGCCCAGCATCCTGTCCACGACAGCGGCCAATCCAGGCCAAGGGCACCTGGTGAGCTTCCCAAACATACAAACATTCTATACATGTTATTCCTGGAATTGTGGATTTTTCCCAAGTCCATTTAGTAGTGGTTTATGGACTTGTCCTTTAGGAAACCGTCTAACTCCTTTTTAAACTCTGCTAAGCTAACCGCCTTCACCACTTTCTCCGGCAACGAATTCCAGAGTTTAATTATGCGTTGGGTGAAGAAATATTTTCTCCGATTTGTTTTAAATTTACTACACTATAGTTTCATCGCATGCCCCCTAGTCCTAGTATTTTTGGAAAGCGTGAACAGACGCTTCACATCCACCTGTTCCACTCTACTCAATATTTTATATGTGAAAAGGGTGAGGGACACTGGGGTAGGAGAGGGGTTAGGAATGGGAGTAAGGAAAGTTAGGCAGGGAAAGCAATCTGGGATGAGCGAGTGGAGCAATGCCAGTCAGATAATAGTGGGATCATGGAATGTCAATGGTCTTAATAATCCCGGGAAACGAAGTGTAGTCTATAAGGAGCTGGGCAGACTAAAATGGGATGTAGCTTTTTTGTAAGAGACACACTTATGCCCTTGAGATTTACAAGTTTTACGGCGCCATCCTTTTAGGACAGTGATGGGTCACCAAGGATGAGGGGGTAAACGTACAGGTGGAGTTGCTATTCTACTCAGGGATGGGTTCAGGTTCACTATCCACAAGGAATTTAAAGATCAAAGCAAGAGATGTCTAGTTTTGAGGGGCAGTTGTCAGGGTTGGGAGATCACGCTAGTAAATATATACGCCCCAAATTTGGGCCAGTCGGAGTTTTTCCGGACAATCCTGGGAGAACTATAGGGGTGCATTCAAGGGATGGTGATTGTAGGGGGAGATTGTAACGTGACTCCAGATGCGTGTTTGGATCATTCATCTGGGGGTGGACTGTATAGCAACCCACACCAGAGAGCATTGCAGGAATTCTTTCAAGGACTGGAAGTGGTAGATAGTTGGCGCTTGTTACACTCCGTACAGTGCAATTATATATTCTATTCACATGCAAGTGCCTCATATACTCAAATAGATGGTCTTTGGATCCATTGCAATTTATGGAGCTATCTTGGGGAAGCCAAAATTGGGAGCATTCAGATATCAGACCATGCCCCCGTCTGGATTATGCTTAAGGGTGTGGGAGGTTAGGGGCGAAGGGGTTTTTGGAGACTTAACGAATCCTTGTTGGGAGACGAACAGGTGTTCCAGGCAGTAAAAAGGGCTATTCAAGATTATAGACAAAACAATGATACTGATGAGGTTGGGGACAGAACACTTTGGGATGCGCTGAAAACAGTTGTTCGAGGGTATTCATACAGTGGGGAGCCCGGAGGAAGAGGGAGAGGGGTGCATCTTCACTGTGCTTGCAAAGTCGTCTCATTGATCTAGAATGTCAACATAACAGAGCTCAAGACCAGAAGGTTCTGTATGAGCTTTGAAAGGTATGGAACGAGCTTTCGCGGTTGCAAATGACAGAAGTTGAATTCCACCAAACTAAACTTAGGTAGAGGTTCATTGAATTCGCTAATAAATCGGGGGCAAGGCTAGCTTGTTACCTCTGAGCCAAGAGAGCTAACTCGAATATACAGAAGATTCGAGGCACAGGAGGAGAATGGTGTAATACTGACTCAGATATTCACTCCTGTTTTATTCATTATTATGGTGAGCTCTATCAGGCTGATGAGGCAGTATCTCTGGGGGGCCATAAAGTGATTTTTGGATTCGGTCCCTATCCCACAGTTGACAGCCTTAGAGACAGAGCAGTTGGGGGACCCATTCATTTGGGAGAGTGTCATTCAGCACTTAAAGAATGGTAAAGCTCCTGGATTAGATGGGTACACAGGACGGTTTTATAAACTATTCATGGGAGAGATGGGAGATCTCCTGGTTCATAAGTACATAAGTACATAAGTAGTGCCATACTGGGAAAGACCAAAGGTCCATCTAGCCCAGCATCCTGTCACCGACAGTGGCCAATCCAGGTCAAGGGCACCTGGCACGCTCCCCAAACGTAAAAACATTCCAGACAAGTTATACCTAAAAATGAGGAATTTTTCCAGTCCATTTAATAGTGGTCTATGGACTTGTCCTTTAGGAATCTATCTAACCCCTTTTTAAACTCCGTCAAGCTAACCGCCCGTACCACGTTCTCCGGCAATGAATTCCAGAGTCTAATTACACGTTGGGTGAAGAAAAATTTTCTCCGATTTGTTTTAAATTTACCACACTGTAGCTTCAACTCATGCCCTCTAGTCCTAGTATTTTTGGATAGCGTGAACAGTCGCTTCACATCCACCCGATCCATTCCACTCATTATTTTATACACTTCTATCATATCTCCCCTCAGCCGTCTCTTCTCCAAGCTGAAAAGCCCTAGCCTTCTCAGCCTCTCTTCATAGGAAAGTCGTCCCATCCCCACTATCATTTTCGTCGCCCTTCGCTGTACCTTTTCCAATTCTACTATATCTTTTTTGAGATACGGAGACCAGTACTGAACACAATACTCCAGGTGCGGTCGCACCATGGAGCGATACAACGGCATTATAACATCCGCACACCTGGACTCCATACCCTTCTTAATAACACCCAACATTCTATTCGCTTTCCTAGTGGGCAATGGAGTTCTGGAGGGGAAGGCTTTTCCGTTATCTAAGGTTGAGGCGGGCATTACAGTACTGCCTAAACCTGGAAAAGATCCATCAGTCTGTGGGGCATATAGGCCTATTTCCCTTCTTAATGTTGATACAAAAATCTTGGCTAAGGTCTTGGCTAATAGGTTGGGCAGGGTTCTGCCGCGCATCATTCATGTGGACTAGTCAGGGTTCATACCACATAGAACAGTGGAGGATAACATCCGCAGAACTCTGCATTTGCTTTGGGCTGCTCAGCAGGGTCAATCTCGAATAGCCTTTCTGGCATTAGATGCTAAGAAGGCATTCAGTGGGGTGAGCCGGCCTTTGTACAGGAAGTAATGAGAATGGGATTGGGGGACAACTTTTGTGCATGAATTTCTGGCAACTCTCTAAAGCAGAGGATCTCAGCCCAGTCCTTGGGACACACTGAGCCATTCAAGTTTTCAGGATATCTGCAATGAATATGCTTGTCTAGATGAGTGTTGTAGGGGTCCCCGGAACAAGGGAGTAGAGCAATACCTAATCTAGATTGGTACTATATGGCGGCTCAATTAAGAATGGTTCTAGATTGGGAAATTAGATTGGATAAGCCGGGAGTGGTCTTAGAGCAGGAGAGCTTAACCGAACGACAGTTGAGCTCATTGCTTTAGAATTCTTTGGAGTCAAGGGAGGGGACACAAGACCTTCTAAATCACTTTCTGTGTCACTTGGTGGGTATATGGACTGAGGTGCATAAGAGGTGGGGTCAGAAGGATCAGACATCTACTTTGGCTGTTATAAGATGTGGTAGGACGAAGGGGTGGGATATTTACACGGTGGGCAAAGCTGAGTTTGATCTGCTTTCGAGATGTCCTTGTTGAGGGGGGCATGGTCTCATCTGAAAAGCTCCGGGAACTATATGATCTACCGAAGGAAGATTTTCTACCATATATGCAGTTGAGACATTTTATAGTGCAACAAGGCTGGTTGTGGGAAGACCCCCGAAGGAGAGAGTGTCTGGAGAATCTCTGGCTTCTTTTGAAAAAAACTCCCTGGCCTATATCCCTGATTTACAAATTTATGAGGGGTTGGGAGTGGTCTAAACATGCCTTTATGCTTCATTGGGAAAAGGATTTACAATGTAGTTTTTCTGCATCAGACTGGGAGAGTATATGTGGTGAAGTCCACAAGGCATCGGTCTGTGTGTTGGTACAAGAAAATGCATATAAAGCACTTACTAGATGGTATTACACACCTGACCGAATTCAGAAGATGTTTCCTCAGGTGCCTAACGTGTGTTGGTGACGTGAGAATGGTAGAGGTACGTTTTTGCATGTATGGTGGGAATGTGATTTAACATCAACCTTTTGGTCTGAGGTGGTGCGAGCCTTATCGGCAGCTATTCGGAGTGAGGTGCCCTTCACTCCTCAGTTCTGTCTGTTGGGGTTGCATTGAAATGGCTTACATTGGTGGCAGGATAAACTGTTTCATCGGGGCATAGCTGCGGTGAAGTGTCTCATTGCATTCCACTGGAAGAAAACTGCGGCTCCTACTGTGGAAGAATGGAAGGACAGATTGCATCACCTGTTTCAAATATGCTAGCCCTTGCTCTCAGTAAACTACAGGTCAATGGCTCAGGCTCAGGCCTCTTAAAATCAGAGATCACCTTTGACACAGTTACATTTCACTGTGGCAAGTGCTGAAATGAGGTAATTGAGAGCTGACAGAGGATGGGGGAAATCTACTCTGTAAACAATCCTGAGACTGGCACCTACAAGACATCATGAGCAAGATTGTTGTGGTTATGTAGAGATAGTACTGGGTCAGCTGCACCCCGGGTGAGAACATCCAAAGGGGGGGGCTAGAGGAAGGTTTGTGGAACATGTGAAGTCATCTCACAAGATGCGCTCTGAGCATATCTTGTTTATACTTAGAACTTGATAACATGTGGAGTCATTCTGATCAACTGATAAGGGCCAAAGAGCTCTGGTGAAAAAACTGGGGTCCATTGGAATCAATGGGGCCAAAATAGTATAAAGGAAGCAGTCTGGGGGGTATTAGATCAGAAGACTCCAGAAGGCCAGAGAGAGCGAGAGAGGACGTGTCATGTAATGCTGCTCCACCATATGACTGTCTGATTTGCCTGTACTACTGTTGGTGAGATTGTAATAAACTATCTTCTTATATCCCAGCGAGTCCTTCTGATTATGGAGTTTGTTAATTCCTAGACTGTGTAAAGAGCAGTCTGGGGGAGTATGAGATCAGAATAGGTGGTAGGAACACGCAAATTATTTACATTTTGGTGACCCCCGAACGTGTGCCTTAAGCAGCCCACCTTTGCTGATGCATGCTGGGATATAATCTGTATCTATCTGCTGGGAAACTCCTTCTTTGCTTTCCTTTAAAAAAAAACATTTCCTTTTTCGTTCTGACTGTTTCAGTTACATGAACAGCAGGCATTCTAATCTAACTATAAATAACTCTACAAAATACTGGAACATCTCTTGCTAGGCTTAACTTTGCTTGTTTTAAAACCTTTGCTCCATAGTAGTTTTTTTCTAACCTTTTCAGCTTCTGGCAGTATATCTCTTTTCTTTCTTCTCCTAATTTAACTCAAGGTTTCTTCTGGGACAATTGCCAGAGTAAAATTGTTTGTACAATTTACCCTGCATGCTCCATTCATGGAGATTACAGAAGCAGAATTGACACAGTGAGTTTAAAAATCATTTTTTGTGTGCTTTCAGCTCTCTCCTGACAGACCTATAAAAATTCGGCTTACATTCCTGTTACTTACTGTCCTTGTACAAAGCTGTGGGTTTCTCTTAGGGGTTCTCTTTTTTACAGAGAATTGTTGCCCCTTTGTGAATACCAACAAGTGGTTTTGGGGTTTGCCCTCATTCAGGTACTATAATTTTAGCTGACCATTCCGGTTTTTTTTTTTACATATTTTGAAGTGATCACATTGTGTATTTTTATTTCTGGGATACATAGGTTTATCCACTTGAGTTTTTGGGATACATAGGTTTATCCATTTGAGTTTTTAAGATACAGAGGTTTTTATATATTGAAGTTTTTGTTTTGTCCAGTCTCTGGCTGACCGAGGGATTTTTTTCCGGTATAGGGATGACCAAGGGTATTTCCGGTTAAGGGTTAACTGAGGGGGTTTTTCCGGTTCAAGGTGAACCGAGGGTTTTTTATGATACAGGTATTTTTTAGCGACCGCATCTTTAGTGTTCTGTAATGGCTCCTGCTGCGAGAAGTTATAGTTAATGGACACATTAATTAATAACTCAGGTTTGGACCGCGGGGTCTGCTAAGTACCTTGACTCTTACATTGAATTTTTTGTTTTGTCTGTGTACATATTGAAGTTTTTTGTTTTTGTCCGGTTCAGCTAAAATTGTACCTTTATGAAATTGCCATAGGCAACCTTTTCTTTTTACTTAGACGTATTCACAGGTCTCCTTCCCTTTTGTGAACTATCCCTGCACACTGGGAAGTTCTGAAGGCAGGTAAGTATATAATTCACTCTAATTTTTTGGATTAATTTTTCAAGCAGATTTACATATAGTGCCAGTCTTATTGTCTTTCTTTACTCTATTCAACTCTTTTCACACTACAATAAAGTTCAGCACATAATTCCACCACACCATTTGCACCACCCTTTGTGCCATCTACTTTTCTGACCATGGCCACGCCCCTAGAGACTGTTCTAAAGTTCTTTTGATAAACACCTTAATGCGCTAGATAAATTTATCTTTATTGGGGCAGAAGAAGGTAATTCCATATCTCTGCACACTTCCCAAAACCCGGCACATCCTTCTGTGGATGCAGCCGCACCTACAGCTCCATCTCCACGTGAGGGGGCTCCGTCTCTATATGAGTCGGGGTTCTCCAATGAATCTTTAACCTGTAGCGTTGTCGTGGGTTATATTTCTTTGCCACTACATCTCCTGAACCTCACAAACCCACTCCCCACTCCTCCTTCACATCCCATCACTCTTGACGGATCTACAGAAGTTTCAAAGCCTACTACTCCTGTGATCCATCAATCTGTACCTCTGTCAGGTATCCCTACTACTATAATCCCTTCTAGTTCTGGACCAGGATCCCTGCTCCAGACTTGCCCTTTAATGCCAAAATCCCTTAATCAGCCCTCTAAATCAGTGAACCCACCATTACTCCCCACCCTATCAGGTTCTCAGAATTTTGCAGCAACCAGAAGTGGCTAGCCAGAATCAGCAAGCACATATTATGTGTTTCCGTTGCCATTGCCTAGGTCATTATGCTACCACCTGCCGCAGAAATCCACAGTCCTTTCATAAGCATGTCCGGCGTAATAATCCCCCTGTCCAACGCCGTTCTCAGTAACTAGGCATGGACCATACCTGAGCAAATTATTTGGATCCTAAAATCACTTTCCTCAACTGTACTATTGTGAAGAATAATACTTAAGCTATTAGATTAAAGATTAGAAATTATCCTGAGTGTGTTTAGTTAATTCTTACTTCTAGTATTCTATTTCCAGTAGACTCTTCTGACTTGATTTTAAATAGTGGTTGCGTCCTACGCTGTCTTGTATTATTGTATATACATGTATGTTTTTTTTAACATCTTATGCTAACATGCCCTGATTTAATGCCGTTACTTTAGCTGTTATTTACGTAGGAATAAAATGCTCCCAGTTCATCAGGCTTCCTATTTAAAGATTATGTACTTTTGTTCAACTCCTGAATCCCCTAAATCAAAACAATTTAATGGAATTGTTTTACCTAAACTTTTCATTAAATTCCTCCGTAGCTGACAGCGAACTTCAAGGTTGTTAGCTAGTTGCCTAGATTCAGAGAAGCTTCATCCCTGCTTTTCTGTTTCCTTATGTTTCATTTTGTTAGCATGCTATAACTTATAACTTTATTTTTCTTGTCACCACATTTATTAATGTTTGCTTTGAAATGCAACTTTTAATTAAACTGTGATGTCATTCTTTTACTTGTCTATATCACTATGTTTGCTTTCTGTCTAGTTTAACATTTTTTGTCTGTAGCACGGCACTGAAAAATCTATGGATCTGCCCTTTGCTGCAGCTCGAGGTAAACCTGACTGTGATCCTCTGTTTTTCTTTTCCCTCCCACATTTCTTTTCTCGTTTAACTTAGAACATATTTCTGAGTAGTTTCACATTTTGTCACGTTAAATTATTTACTTTGAACAAGTGTCTAATTTATTATGAAGACAAATGCCCACCGTACTTTCTGTCCAAATCTCTTTTGCTGCTACCGGAGAATTTAAAGGTTTCTTTCCTCTTCCATTTGCTCTCTGACGTCACTGTGTGTGGGGGTGTGAAGATTTGTGCAGATTCGTCAGCCTCCAAATATTTTCTGTTTCACGGATGCTGATTCACAGAATGGAGGAATATGTAAAATGCACTACAATCTTGTTTACTTATTCTGACACTTTTTTGTGCTTTTCAGTAAAATGGTTATTTTCTTTCTCTGTCTTATTGGGCAATTATATTCTCTTTAGCTACATAAAAAGGACACTTGTTCCGGTAAGATGATTACATACTTTACAACTTTTTTTTTACTATTTTCTGAATCTAGAAACTGTCTTTCTTCTTTTTAGCCACTATAGGGGGCTACCATGATACAGATATCCAGTATAGTTTTGTTTAAGTTGCGGAGGAAGGTAAATGGATGTGAGAATCCCATTCATTTTGGGGTAATTATGAAAGGTTTTACGGAAATGGTATTTCATTATGACAGGTTTCAGAGATGTTTGCATAGTAAAATGGTTTAGCTGTTAATGTGCCATATATGGATGTCCTTTTTATAAGTGCATATTGTTAGAAACTCACATAACAGAACCTTTAGAAAGAATATTGCAAGTCGCGATGGTGAGAGAATGTGCTTGAAGGTCCAGAGGAATGTTGGACAAGTTTTGAATGTGGTAATGTATCTGATGTCCTCTGTGCTCTATTTATTCTGATGTTTGCCTCCTTTTGAAGGATGATGTGAGGCCTTCTATTCTACCTACAGCTTTTTGAGTTATAATGCTTTTTGTCTGTCTACACAACAAACGGTGTTCTGTCCATATCATATCTAAATCTTTTTTTGTTTTGTTTGTTTCTATTTCTCTGTATATGATCTCAAACAGATCACATTTCTTTACACACACAACAGTTGAAGTCTCTACACAAACTGCTTATTTCTTTTTCATACAAATATGTATCCTTTTCTGGATTAGGTACCTCACCAGAGGGGGTATCCCTTAGAATTTACTCAATACTGTATTTCCCTAATTCTATAAATCTTTCTGTTCATAATGTAGGGAGACCAGGTTTGGTTTGCTTTCCTTTGCTTTTCTGTTTCATAAGAATTACTGGCACCATATTTGAATACAACAAGAAAAAGCTTCTCTATCTAATGTCATTCCAGATCATTATATCATCTGCTGCATACCTGCTGCTCACTTGCCCATTGTGCAAGGGCCAGGCCTATACTGATTTTACAGATATGCAGATACCTGTCAAAGGTAAACAGGTGCCTGCTTGTCTGCGTGGATGCTTTCTAGTCAACCTTCAAACGAAAAAATGAATAGAAGCTTATCCTTGCATCAGGGAAAGTGCCATGACCATGTCTTTCTCTCTGTCAAGAGATTATTCCCATATTTGGGATTCCCTGCAGAATTACTATAGACAATGGTTTTAGTTTTTGATGAGTTCCTCCAGTCTTTTATTCCTGCACTGAGTATTTCACACCACACGGTTTGTATATGCAAACCTGCTGGCAATGCCCGAATTGAGCACTGCAATGGACCTTTAAAAACTAAATTTAGACAACTTATATTAAATGGAATTAAAAATTGGCTCGATGCTCTACCATTGGCCTTGTTAGCTCTTTAAGTCACCCCATCTGTTTTTATTTAAAGCTGTCTCCTTTTCAGCTCTATATGCGCCTTCTTAAAGGCAATCCTGATAACCGCTTGCCTGACCAATATTCTGTAAATTAGGATGTGTTACCCAATATCATTACTTTTCTGTCTTCGATTTCACAGGCAATCTCAGTCAGAAAAGGGGAGGGTAATGATAGCCCTGCCCCTGCCACCGGTCATCCAAAAGCTCTCAAAGTTGGAGATTTGGTTTACTGGAAGTACTACACCCCTATTTACGTAGGACCCTTCCAAATTAGTCAAGTCACGAGACCACACTTCCTGGGTCCACCTAAAGACATCCGCATCTACAAGGCTCCTGATTCAGTCCCTTTCAAGCCATCCCCACCAGCTCAGCAGTTACCATTGGTTCTGCAGCCTCCGCCGTCACTTCATACTGATGGACTATAACCTTCCGTTCCATGACCGAGCATCTGACAACTACAGATACTACCTTACAGGAAGAAATCACCTAACCTAAACGGAACATTGCCCATCAAAGCAAGCCCACTGCTGCACTTGCCATCTTTCCAGTGGAACCGTGTGATGCAAGTCCAACGTTTTGCTCTGACACTCAGAGCAACCCACAAGAGGACACTGTACTGTGTACACCAAAGACTGTGTTGGGACTTGTTATGCTTATATCACTCTTAATTTTGGTTTTTGGACTAATCTATTATACATTTGAAAAGATTCACAGGTTTCTTCAGTATACTCATTAATGTTACATAGTAATAATCACCTGGACCTAAACTAATGTTAGACTGCTATTGAATTTCTTGTTATTATACTCTTGCCTACCTTCTCTATTCTCCTTACTGTTACTTGACTCCTATATTCTCCCTGTTTAATTCTCCTGACTTAGGGAGCAAGGCCGACACCCCCCAACCCCTATCTTGGGCCTTAATCACAAGAATCCACCCTAGGTACCCCAACAGTAGACTTACCCTGTTTTAATTGAAGCCCTGTATCTAATCATTACTTGCCTTTTTAATTCTATTTAATTCTATTATTCCTGACAATACGAACCATCATTTGTTTTGTTTTTTTCTTTTGACTTTACATTTTATACTTCTTCCATTACACCTGCCTGGCTATTAAATGGCTGGTGCTCACTCTAATGAGCCCCTGAACGGTGCCTGTCCCACTCACCCCCTAGATTGGGATCCTAGAATGGATGTTGATCCTGACTGGGACCCTTTTAACTATAGTTGATATCTTGTGTTACCCTTTATTTGATACATGGGCTACTCGATCTAATAGGTCCGTGTTTGGTAACTTTGACATTTTCCAGGGATGTGGACAAATTAAAATTGAACAGAGTACACATCCAATAATCAGACCCTTCACCAGAGAACCTGTATATTTTTGGTATGTCACTTATAACATTGATCAAAGTAGGTGGCATCCTTGGTTTTTCATTCGGAAAATTGGAAACAAATATGTTGACATTTATAAACTTTTCTCCGCATATGGATTAACAGGTGCCGTACCTCTATTGTCACTATAAATGCTATAGGAGTGTCAAGAGGAGTACTTGATCAATTTAAAGCCAGAAATCATTGTTGTACTTACATTCCCAATAATACTGACAGTTATAAAGGCATTACAAGACCTTTTTGCCTTAAGCCAACAAAATTAGCTACTAAATCAGGTGTTGATACTGTTGTCTGGTGCATTATTCCCTATGTTCAGAGGTTTGTCTTAAGCCTCCTTGTTACTACTCTCAGTACAAGACAAACTACATTTTCATCATAAATTTTTCTGTAGGACCACTGCTATTTATTTTACCTATTTTATTTTTAATGCCTGTAATGCAAGTATACCTCTTTTATTAAGGAAGATATTTATTCTGCCTATGCTGTTTAATTGAACTATCATACGTTTCTTTTTAGTTTGTTATATTCTGCCAATTTGTATAGATAGGTTTAGATTGGGTTTTTCTTTCCATTTTTAAACTGTTGTACCTTTCATCACTGGACCTCAAATAGTAACTAAGCAGACTGTTTTCTACTGTTGATGATTTCTCAATCATCAAGAGAGAAATGAATTGATTTGCTTAATTTTCTGTACAAAGGAAGAAGAAGATTATGTTCCTATGTATTTTCCAAAAACACTATAACTCAACAGTGCCTTCATATATGATCTAGATCTATTACACCCAGCAGTAAGATAATGGCAAAACTATTATCTTGCCCATAATTATAAAACTACTGCAGGTTACACAGTGCAATACTCATAATTATAATGCTCTTGAGTTTGCAGTAGTTATTCATTATTTGGCCAATATTAACCCTTTTTAAATGCTAAAATGAAATATTTGTTCCTTATTAACACCAGATTTAGCCATATTCATACAGTCAAAATTTGATTAATAACTGGCTCTGTAATAATGATATATTAGTTAATTGCAATCATATGCACTCAACCTTATTGATTCCATTATATGGTACCTAGACTTAATTGACTTCTCATGTTTCCAAGTCTCGTTCCGCCCTAGAGGGGTAGTTGTAGGATAGTTAGGCCCCTTGGGTTGGTTATGATAAAAGGGGAATCCCAAAGCTGCATTTCATCCAGCATATAATTATGTATCCACATGCTGACTCTTGCTATGGCCTTGTCCCTCACTATGTCAGAGCACCCCTGTCACCTCAAACCTATACATCCTCCCCACAGGACTCTAAGAGCCCTCTGGAAAGGACGGACCCACACACTTGTAGTCATGTGTGCCGGCCCCCCCTGAGGGGGTCCAGCAAGAGGGGAATGTAGAAATATGCTAGCCCTTGCTCTCAGTAAACTACAGGTCAATGGCTCAGGCTCAGGCCTCTTAAAATCAGAGATCACCTTTGACACAGTTACATTTCACTGTGGCAAGTGCTGAAATGAGGTAATTGAGAGCTGACAGAGGGTGGGGGAAATCTACTCTGTAAACAATCCTGAGACTGGCACCTACAAGACGTCATGAGCAAGATTGTTGTGGTTATGTAGAGATAGTACTGGGTCAGCTGCACCCCGGGTGAGAACATCCAAAGGGGGGGGGGGCTAGAGGAAGGTTTGTGGAACATGTGAAGTCATCTCACAAGATGCGCTCTGAGCATATCTTGTTTATACTTAGAACTTGATAACATGTGGAGTCATTCTGATCAACTGATAAGGGCCAAAGAGCTCTGGTGAAAAAACTGGGGTCCACTGGAACCAATGGGGCCAAAATAGTATAAAGGAAGCAGTCTGAGGGGTATTAGATCAGAAGACTCCAGAAGGCCAGAGAGAGAGAGGACGTGTCGTGTAATGCTGCTCCACCATATGACTGTCTGATTTGCCTGTACTACTGTTGGTGAGATTGTAATAAACTATCTTCTTATATCCCAGCGAGTCCTTCTGATTATGGAGTTTGTTAATTCCTAGACTGTGTAAAGAGCAGTCTGGGGGAGTTTGAGATCAGAATAGGTGGTGGGAACACGCAAATTATTTACACTGCTCAGAGAAAAGACTGTTTTTGGTCTCATAAAAGAAGTTGGGATATATTACAGAATTACTTTGCTCTTGCTTAATAACTGTTGGGAGGGAATAGAAGGGAGGGAGTGGGAGGATTAAAAACATTTGGGGAATTAGAGGTTTTTGAGATTGTGGCGAGGGGTGGATAGGGTGGATGTTGCCAAGTGAGAGGCTTAGAAGACTGTTTAGGGTATTGTGACAAGGCAAGCCCCAGTGAAGCAGCTGAACCCAGAACTACTGGTCCCAGAAGTCCTTGCAAGAATGAGAGAAGAGAGTAGTCCTAAAAAATGGAATGGATTCCCAGCCCCAGCAGGGGGAGCAATGGCTCGAGGCAGGGTGAGCCTGTTACTCCCTTCCCCACTAGAGGGAGAGGGAAGGATGAAACTCAGTTTCCCTGGCTTTGCCATCAGTATATAATTCCCCCCAGCTGTGAGAAGGGGAGGGCAGATTTCCTGGAGGCTCTCAGTCACTAAGAGAGAAGGGAGACGAATGGAGAGAGAGATTCCATGGAGTATGTGGAGGAACGAAGTAGCCTGCCACTAGAGCTGCCTATGGGAGAGGAGCCAGCTACCTTGGAGTGGGAAAATTCAAAGGTTGCCATGCCCAGCACTTGAAGGCAGTGGAAGAGGCCACACCAGGCGTGGTGCTGAGAGGTGGGAGAAACTGCCAACCCTGCTCCCTACAGGGTTCCCTCTGTGCTGTGAAAAGGCAGGTGATTTGTGGTATTGGTTTGATGTGCAAAGACTGTCCATGAAGATTTGTTCTGAACTGTTGTGCTATATTGGAAGTGTGCTGAACTCTTACTAAACCCTTCTGACGGAGGGGGAAGGGAAAGCTAATGCCCTAGTACACTGATGGCGAACCTATGGCACGCGTGCCAGAGAGGGCACGCAGGGCCCTCTCTGTTGGCACGCGCGCCCAGCCACTTTCCCTCCATCCTTCGTTATGGAGTGGAGCTGCCTGTAATGGCAGTGCTAGCAGCAGTGGCCGCTACAAAAAGAAAAAGAAAACAAAGCAAAAATGTTTTTTAAAAGCAAGCGTGGCACCGCAGGCAGCCATCACGCATTGGCTGTTCGGCTCTGCAGCCGCTCCTCCTCTCGCGTCTCACGTCGCTGTGCTCCTCTGCCCTCTGTGACTCACTGCCCCTGGAGTAGAACCCCGGAGGAGGGCAGCGACATGAGAGGCGAGAGGAGGAGCGGCTGCAGAGCCAAACAGCCAATGCGTGATGGCTGCCTGTGGTGCCTGTTGGAGTGTCAGCTGAAGAAGTTGGGCCCTCTCAGTTCAGTCCCAGGCCTCAGCAGTCCACCACGGCCACAAACAGGCACAGGAGCCTGAGCAGTCAGTGCTCTGTATCAGATGCACACTGACTGCATAGTGTGCATAACTGCAGTCTTTGGGGAAACTCAACACTTAAACCCAGGTAAAAACAAATGTTTTCTTTTTATTTTTATGTAATGTAATGCTGGTGGATTTCTTTCTGGGTGTGGAGGGGGGGGGGGGGGGGTGGGCTCAGTGCCCAGCTCAAAATATTAAAAAAAAATTGTATTTAATGTTGGTGGGGATGATCTCTGCAATGCAGTCCTGGCTTACCAACCTCATGGTTTTTTTTACAGATTTTACTCTACACTTCAATGTACGAGTCCTGGAGAGATTTGTAGCTTGCTTGGATGAAATTAGGCTGTTTATGAATGAAAAAAGGCAGGAATATCCACAGCTCACTGATATGGCCTGGCTTACCAACCTCATGTTTTTTACAGATTTTACACTACACTTCAATGTACTGAACAAACAACTACAAGGTGTAGCTGTAGGGAAAACAGCAGAAAGCATGTTTTGTGATATCAAAACATTTGAGAGAAAACTTCAGGTTTTTGAAAGAGACCTTGAAAGTGGGCAGCTAAAATATTTTCCAAATCTAAAACTGCATTTAGAAAATTCTAAAACATTTGCAGACAGTCCTACAAGCCATCAGGAAATCTATAAGGAATTTTCTAGCATTGTATGAGCTGCAAAGGTGAATTTTAGTAACAGATTTTTACAGTTCCGTAAAATGGAGACAACCCTGTGTTTTCTAACTTCTCCAGAGAGAGCCAAATTTGAAAAACTTGATCTTTCCTGCTTACAGGGGTTAGATTTAGGATATCTGGAAATGAAGCTATTGGAATTTCAAGAAAGCTCTATCTGGAAAAATAAATTCTGTGACCTGCGTGTAACACTTGAGAAGATAGAAGGGATGACAAATGACAGCACAGTTAGTTCTGAAAATGAAATCCTTAAAGTGTGGAATTCTCTGCCAAATAATTTTAAGTCAATGAAAGCACTTGGGATTGCTTTACTTACTCTGTTTGGGTCATCATATTCTTGTGAGCAGCTGTTTTCAGCTATGAACTATATAAAATCTGATATCAGAAACAGCCTAACAGATGACCTGAGTGCTGCATGTGTTGCTCTCAAATTTACAAAGTATGAGCCAAGTTTAGACAAGTTATCAGCATGCATGCAACAGCAAAAATCACATTAATTATTCAAAAGCATACCAAATGCTTTTAAAATTCTGTTATTCAGGTTAAATTGCCCTGTTGGCACTTTGCGATAAATAATTAGATTTTGGGTTGCTGTTTGGGCACTCGGTCTCTGAAAGGTTTGCCATGGCTGCTGTAGACTGTACCATACAGCACTCAGGGAAAAGGGAAGCCACTCATAGGAATACACTAGGCTGTGCCACACAGCACTCAAGGGAAAAGGGGAGCCAACTATAGGAATACACTAGGTTGTGCCACACAGCACTCAAGAGAGTTGTTAAGATTAGTACCTCTGAGCAGCGGATCACCCAAGCGGCGTGGAGAGAGACACCTGACCGACACGCTGAAAGGAGCGGGCCAATCGGTTTTATCGCTCAATTCGTAAGAATAAGACTAATAGCAGACATCTTGTTGAGCACGTGCTCCCGTAATGATGGAAACCAAGCAGACAGGTTTATGCTGATAGACAGCGATCGAATCACACAATCATTCGTGCTAGAAACAGCTGGCCCAACGCCCTTTAATCTACCGACAAAGAGTATTAAACCATAAGTTAAACACTAAATAATGATTTAGCTCCTTGGATTAAAACAAAAGAACCATCAGAAAACGGAACGACAACAGATAAATCCTACATCAGGACGTCGCAGACCACCTCTCTTATCAGCTCTCTTCGACTTCTCTTAATTCCTCTGTTGTATGTGAGTTTGGCCATTAACCTTTAAATACTCGGCTGATCACTGAGCTCCATCTACTCCTACTGTTCTGCTTTACTGGCCACTGAGTTCCATTAATTCTTATTGCTTTATACTAATTGCAAATGATCTTAACTGCTCTTACTGCAATATACTATGGATTACTGTTTGCTATATATTGTTGTCACCTTTAAATGCTTTCAATGCAATATACTGTTGATTATTGCACTCCATCAACACCTGGTCTTTAAATGCTTTCAATGCAATTCTACTGCTGATTATTGTACTTCATCAAATCTCACGGATATGTACTGTTGATTACTGATTTCTATCAACTTCTACTGCATTGTACTACTGACCATTGACTTCAATACTGACCACTACGCTGTACAACTGATCAAACGATTGGCATTACCTCCTACTGAACCATACTAAATTAAAGCCAAAATGCTTACTGCTAAAGTGCTTCTAATAATCTACTTCTTATCCCTACTATAACACACATTGACCACCCCTCTATCAGACAACAATATACCCACTATCCACAAAGCTTGCAGGCTACCCAAATCTAAGACACATCGAGGAAGTGACGTCACCGCTACCGATGGCAGCTTAGCTTCTGAGCTCCCGCTCCCTGAATCACAAAATAGTTATAAAAAGCACTCACCAGCTACTTTAAAATCGATTGCAGCATTCCTTAATGATCCTCATCGGTAACAGCATGAGTAGAGCATTTTCGGCGCGACCTAAGGAGGCTGAGAAGTCGGCTGGCGGCGCGATGAGTAAAACCGCTAAGCGCCACGAGGTAATGGCGCGAGCGTCCCCTTCAGGCTCTGATTCCGTGTTGTCGATGTCGGAATCGCGCAAGCCGCCGGCTAAAAAAGGAATCTCAGGCGAACTTCGCCAGCTGCTTTCAGGAATACAGGAGGATATTAAAAAATCAAAGGACAAGATCTTGGACAAGATGGAGGTACTGAGCTCTGACCTCCGTGAGCTGGGCAACAGAGTTGAAGACGCAGAGGCAAAGTTGGAAGAGCACTCTGAGTCCTTGCTCTCGCATGAGGCCCATCTTCAAGCCCTGGATCAACAGAATAAAGTCCTCACATATAAGCTTGATGATCTTGAGAACAGGGGACGGCGGAACAATCTTAGGTTCTGTGGAGTCCCCGAGGGCGGCGAGAGCGAAAATGTCCCGCTCATTATACAAACACTGTGTGCCACTCTGCTGGGGGCCAATGCTGCAGCGGCAAAGATAGAGATAGACAGAGCACATAGATCCCTTGGCCAGAGGCAGGAGAATAGCATACGGGACATTATTACACGGTTTCACCGGTATGAAGTGAAAGAACAACTGCTTAATTGTGCTATTTAAAAGCCTGACCTGGAATATGGCGGAGCTAAAATATCTGTGTTTCAAGACCTTTTGCAGTTTACAGCAGCGACGCCTCATGAAACCGGCCCTGGACATTCTAACTACAGAACACGTCACATACAGATGGGGCTTTCCCTTCTCTCTGAACTATACTCTCCAGGGAGCCAAAAATAGAGTAACATCATTGACCGAAGCTTGGACATCCCTGCACGTGGCGGGCCTGGTGAAAACGAGCAAGCCCCCAGGTGACTTAGCGTCCGCTACAAAGGCTAAACTTCAAAAATGGCAACGGGTTCCTTCCACTACTAAAAGGAACAACTTGAAAAGAAGAGTGACCGCGGAAGAAACCTGAACTGCTGTGGCGGCCTGGTCGGTATATCTTATTTGAGGTCACACTCTGCACGGCGGTTGAAGGGACAATGGTTATGTCTGTGCCAATGGCTGGAAAAGCAGCAGGGAGTAACAAATGTTATGTTATGTTTTAAGCGTTATGTTACCTTTGCAAAAGGGACTTTAAGACCCTTTATTAATGGATGTTAAGGGGGGGCAACAAAAGTGGGGGGGAATGTTTTGTTTAAGGTAGCAATGTTGCTGGGGATATAGGGGGGAGGTAGCTTAAATGATTTGGGGGGGGCGCTGGGGTCTCCTATGAGGTTGAGTGCATTTGGCATGGGTAAGAAATCTAATAGACCCTGGTGGTTTATAGGGTAATTCGGGGAGGGGTGTGGGGGCTGGGTTGTAGGGATCCGGGTGTGTTACTTTCTCTTTTCCCACTATGGGGCCTTGTGCCTCCGAGTTGGTGTTAGACAGGGGGGGTTGGGAGGGACACGGGAGGGTAGGGGGTCATTGAGAAGGGGAAGGGGGTGGGGTGGATTGGGGGCATTACCGGTTTAGGGGAGCACCTGTACATGAAGTGGTTGGAATCCACTTGTTAAACCTTGACTTAAGATCCTAGTAATGAGTACAGATCTAAAGATACTATCATACAATGTGAAGGGGTTGAATATGCCTCAAAAAAGGCAAAAAATTGTTTAAAGAGCTACAGCACATAAAACCGCATGTTGTCCTGCTGCAGGAGACCCATCTCCGCAGAGTGCATGAGCGACTTCTCTCTCACCCAGACTATCCCAGTGCCTTTTTCGCCTCCTCCGCCGATGGAACTAAGAAGCGTGGGGTGGCGGTCTTGTTCCACAAATCCATATCGGCCCAAATTCTAAACATTAAACGAGATCCGGGAGAGAGATTTTTGCTATTACACATTGTCATAGACCAAGTGGAACTCACGCTCGCATCCTTACACGCACCAAACAACCACCAGGGGTCCTTTTACACCAAAGTGAAGAACATATTAGCTATGTTTACCAGGAGCTCTCTGATCTTGGGGGGTGACCAATGAAGTTATGGACCAGGCGCTAGATAGATCCGGGAGACCCCAGCAACTGATGTCTAAGGACTCTCTGGCCTTGGGTTCCCTGGTTTACTCCCTGGGGACTTTAGATGTCTGGAGACTTAGTCACACGACCATGAGGGACTACACATTTTTCTTTCCCGTACATAAGTCGTACTCCCATATCGATTATATCTTTCTAGATGTTACTCTAGCAGAGAGGGGGCCGCAATCAGGAATTGGTAGTGCAACAATCTCTGACCATGCCCCACTATGGGTTACCTTGCCAACTATTAGGGCTGAGGTCAAAGACAAAAGATGGATGCTTAATACAGACTTACTGCAGGAGGGGGAGGTGGTGGAGGGCAGCATAAAGGTCCTGAAGGAGTACCTGGAATTCAATATGGAGTCGGGTCCACCTCTTAGTGTTGTGTGGGATGCTATGAATGCAGTCTCGCGAGGTTACTTTATACAGTTAGCTAGTAAGCGTGCGAGAGTCCGTAGAGCCCAGCTGGCACAATGCCTAGCAAGGATCAGGTTCCTGGAGGCGCAGCACAAGTCAAGTGGTTCCTCAGTGGTATTGGAGGAGCTGTGTGGGCAGAGGCTTCAGCTGGACTCTATCTAATCTGAACAATTAAGTTGGATACAAAATAGACATAAGGTTCGATCTTATAAATTCACTAATAAAGCAGGACGTCTCTTGGCTATAAAGCTACGCAGACGAAGGGTAGACCGAGCGGTAACACACATTAAGGATGAGAGGGGTGAATTGTTGAATACATCTGAATCCATACAGAGGCGCTTCAGTGAATTTTAGCAGGGGCTATATGCACAGGAGATTAATCCTCCTGCTGACTCTATTCTAGAATACTTAGCTGAGAGTGGCCTAGCGTCTTTCACAGATCAGCAGAGGATCTTACTTGACGCGCCGGTCACTCCGGTTGAGATACAAAAAGCTATCCAACATCTGCCTTCCTGTAAATCACCGGGGTTGGACGGCTTCCCCAATGAATTCTACAAGAAATTTGCTCCTGAGTTGGCCCCGCTGTTAGCCGATCTGTTTAACCTGATTGGGAAGGGGGAGGCTTTGCCTACTTCCATGTTGGAAGCATGGATTGCAGTACTGCCTAAACCGAACAAAGATCATACGGACTGTGGGTCTTACCGCCCAATATCTAATTTGAATGCTGATGTCAAAATCTTAGCTAAAGTCTTGGCCAACCGCCTGGCACCTATGCTCCCAGCCATCATCCACCCCGACCAGGTGGGATTTGTTTCATATAGAAAGGCATCGGACAATACTAGGCGAGTGGTTGACCTAATGTATCTGGCTAAGAAAATGAATAAGCCTCTTTGCCTCCTTAGTCTAGATGCCGAAAAGGCCTTCGATCGCGTGCATTGGCCATTTATGTACAAAGTGATGGAGGCCTTTGGGATAGGACCTCAGTTTCGGGGGTGGATTCAAGCATTCTATAGCTCTCCTAAGGCGTGTATACGAGTTAATGGGGGCAACTCTACAGCGATCCCTCTTCATCGGGGTACTAGACAGGGTTGCCCCTGTCCCCCCTGCTGTTCATAATGGTGATGGAACCATTTGCTACTAGGCTCAGAACCAACCCAGATATCTCGGGTCTCTCCATAGGTGGGAGAGAGCATAAGCTCTCCCTCTTCACGGATGATGTGCTGTTGTTTGTCACTCACCCCCTAACCACCTTCCCTGGGCTCCTGAGGGAGATTGAGGAATTCTCGACTGTGTCAGGCTTTAAAGTGAATATGTCAAAATCTGAAGTTTTGAATGTGTCTCTTCCTGAGGAGCTTGTGGGATCGTTGAGATCTTCCTATGCCTTCCGGTGGGCTGACAAGAGCATTCGTTACCTAGGGGTCAACCTGACGGCCCGCCACTCTGATCTCTTTGTGGTAAACTATAAGGGCTTGGCTGGGACATTCACTGAGGACCTTGGTAGATGGGGCAACCTTGACCTCTCTTGGTTTGGCCGCATAGCTGCTGTAAAGATGAATGTTTTGCCACGCCTGCTCTACCTTTTTCAAGCCCTTCCAATCAAAATGCCCCGGAAATTTCTAGTAACACTGCAGGAACGTATTATGCGCTTTATCTGGGCGGGGAAACGTCCACGACTGGCGCGCTCGGCCTTGTATCAGGATAAGAAGAGAGGAGGGCTGGGGGTACCCAACTTGGCCTGATACTATAGAGCAGTTCAGGCGCGTGCGGCAGTGGAATGGTTTCAAGATTACCTGGATCGGCAATGGGTGCAGCTGGAACAATACACCTTAGGTGCGCGGCCCCTGGGGGTGCTCCTGTGGATCCCAAATTCGCTTAGATCCCTAGAGGGGGGGCTTGTGTCCTTCCATATACGTCACCCTTTCTAACTGGGATAGTATGTTTCCACGTGGACGTACTGTACTTTCTTGTTTGTCCCCTATAGCGCACAATCCATTATTTTACCCAGGTACAATAAAGGGAGTTTTCACAAGATGGTACAAGGGAGGCTTACGAATGTGGGGCCAACTGTTTGAAGGGGACTCTTTATTGTCGTACCCAGAGGCTCTTGAGAGATTCCCGATAATTGGGTCTGACTGGTATGCCTATCTTCAGTTATCCACCTTTCTTAAGACACGGGCAGTTCGGGAGGTGATGACCCGGGAAAAATCCACACTTGAAGCCATTTGTGAGGGGCCACCCAAGACGAGTGGGCTGGTCTCACGTCTCTACCACATTGTTAATAGGCACTCCCAGAACTACACACTTCATAGGAAGGGCTGGCAAGGGGAGTTGGGGTTGACAATGGAGGAGGCGACGTGGGAGAGACTGGAGCGGGATGTGATGGGAGTGTCGTCTCATGTGCCTTTCATGGAGAATGCGGTGAAGGTGTTGTATCGATGGTACTTGACGCCTGAGCACCTTCAGCGCATTTTCCCCACTATGACGGGGCTGTGCTGGAGGGGTTGTGGTGTGAAGGGTACAGCGGGACACATAAGGTGGACTTGTAGGAAGGTTAGTGCCTTCTGGAGGTCTGTACGCAGCAGGCTGCAGAGGTGGACGGGCAGCCCGCTACCTTGGAGCCCGACCTTTTTCCTATTTCTGGCGGGTGTTGCAGGTCGTCCTCAGACCCAGCAAATTTTTCTGAGGCAGGCTATATGCGCTGCTAGAGTTCTAATTGCTGCCCATTGGAAGCAGCTTATAACTCCACCGATAACTCGGTGGATTCAAAAACTGAGGCTTATCTGCGAAATGGAAAGATTACTAGCTGAGAGGCGCAACCACCTGAGTAGATGGCACTTGATCTGGGATCCTTTTCTTCTTCATGTATAATTTGATTGCTGTTAAGGGTTACGGTGATGCTCGATAGAGGGGTGGGATAGGAGGGGTAGGGGTGGGTAGGGGTGGGTGGGGGCTTAGTGGGGAATGGGGGGAGGGGGATGGGAACTAATATAAAAATCTACAAATATTGAAGTATTGGACTGGTCATTCTGAATAGTTTACTGGGCGCACTCGTATAGTAAGATGTGTCTGGTTTGTTGGGTGTGCAGTGAGAGTTTCACCACGTGCTGTATTATTTGTAAGCCACATTACCAGAGATTGGTTCTGTATAATTGAACTGTACTATATTGTGCATGATGTTCTATGTATTCAACTTTGTGTATTACTTATTAATAAAGACTTCATGAAAATTAAAAAAAAAATCTAAGACACATCATCAAAAGTACAATAATCAATTCAAAGGAAAATCTACTATTTTTGAATATAATCAACATAAAGGAGAGAAAGATCAAAACAAACCCAAATATCAAGAGATCAGACAACTAATTAAAATTAACACTTCTTCGAATCTCATTGATCCATACCAAACAATCCGAATGGGTTATATAAACGCAAGATCAGTAACTAACAAAACAATAACTATAACAGACTGGATTACAACTGACAAACTTGATCTCCTCTTCATCAACGAAACCTGGATTCACGATCTCAAAGACCCTATAATTTTGGATCTATGCCCCCCAGGATACAAAATTACCCATTGGACAAGAAAGGAAAAACGAGGAGGAGGTATAGCTGTAATCTACAGATCCCACTTCGTCGTAACAACAACCGCTGAATCCATGAACCCTCCTCTTGAAATTGCCTCGATTAGAATTAACCCTCCAACCTAACCAACCACTTAGATGTTGTCCTGTTTTACAGACCACCAGGCAACTGGCATGACAGCCAATCATATTTTATGGACTTCATATCGAATACATGTGTATCCTATTTGAACCTACTCATATTAGGGGATATCAACCTTCATTTAGAAGACCCCAACCTAACTCATGTTTGCGAATGCAAGGATTTTTTCCAACTATGGGATCTTCAATGGCCAATTATGCAACTAACCCACATCAAAGGACATACACTTGACATCATTTCACACAAATTCTCATCAGATTTAAATCTTGTATTAACAGAGACAAAGTGGACAGTCGTACCATGGTCCGACCATTACAAACAAAACCTTTCTCTACAATGGCGAAATAAAGCTATACACCATAGTCAACAATGTATAACCTATACCACAAGAGGCCAAATCGACCCGGTAATATTTTGGCAACAAATCTACATGAATGAATGGTCTGCACAAATAGACTCGATAGACTATTTCCAAGAATGGGACAACAGATGCAGAAGCATATTAAACAACATATCACCACTGCAAACTAGAACATCATGCAGACAGAACGCAATACCATGGTTTCATGAAGCACTGAAAAAACTAAAAACACAAGTTAGGTCAGAGCGAGCTTGAAAGAAAAAGAAAGACGAAGCCACACTTAACGCCTGGAAACGACTACAAAGAAAATACAAATATGCCATTGGACAAACCAAAAGATCATTTTACAAATCTAAAATTGACCAGATTACAAAGATACACACAAACCTTTCCAACTTGTGAACAAATTATTAGATACCTCACCGGTTACTTCAAACATCACTGACACCCTGTCAGCGGACAACCTTGCAAAGTACTTTAATGAGAAACTAGTAAAGTTACGACTCACGCTACCAACTAATTCCACTGACTACTTAAATTTCCTTGACTGTCTTGACCTTACCCCCGATGAGCAACCAATAGATCGAACCTGGGCAATCTTTGACACACTCTCAGATGATACTATTTCCCAAGCGCTCAACAGGTGTTATGACTGGGGATGTGAGCCCTTGAGGCATATTTTCAAAGCACTTTGGGAGGCTAAGTTCCATAGGTTTCTATGGAACTTTGGGAGGCTAAGTGCTTTGAAAATATGCCTCCTTGTGCCCCGACTGAGCACGGTGAAGATGGAGTGCACCGCACTCGGTCAGGCAGCCAGACAACCCCTAGCTTCACCTGCACTTAGCCACTATTCCCCAGGAGCCCCTGGGTTCAAGCGGCCGGCAGGACTTCCGGAACCGGCGGGGTTGCAGGACCACCGACCAGACAGGTAGCCAACAGACACAGTCCAAGAGCCAGGAAAACAGTAGAGCTGAGAATAGTCCAAACACAGTCCAGGATCAAAAGGCAGGCAGCAACACAATGCGTGGTCAGGAAATAAGCCAAGGTCGAAACACAGGAAACTCAGGAATCAGGTAAGGAACACAGATGCAGACCACAACCTCTGCGCAGCACAAGCCGAAGCACTGAAGGGCTGGAGGCAGTGCCTTAAGTAGAGGAGGAATTAGGCTAAAGCATGTGCAGCTGAACCAAGATGGCTGCCCCCATCAGCAGAGCTCTAAGGACCAAATATGGGCTTCCTTCCTGTCCTCGTTAGTCCAAGATGGCTTCCTGGGATATGATCTATCCAAGATGGCTGTACCATTGCTCTAAGTCTGATGACAGCTGCCAGACTTAGGAAACCGAAACAGACCTTCCCAAGACCGATCCTCATCCTACCCGGGAGGAGCGTCGTACAGGTGAGGGACGTAACAGTATCCCCCCCGGAAGCCTCCCCCTTCTCCCTGGCCCGGGCCGAGTAGGATGAAGAGCATGGAACTCACAGACCAGGTCTGGAGCATGTACGTTAGTGGCCGACTCTCAGGAGTTGTCTTCAGGGCCGAAGTGCTTCCAGGACAAGAGGTAGAATAGCCTTCCTCTACGCCGCTTGGAGTCCAGGATGCGGTCCACCTCGTACTCAGGATCAGGATCACTCTCAGGCACAACCACCTCCTTGGGTTCAGGATGCCACTTGGACCTGCCGAAAGGTTTCAGGAGACATGAAAAGCATTGTGCACCCGGAGTTGGCTGGGTAGGTGCAACCGGTAAGTCACTGCTCCGATCCCGGAGCATACAGCAAAAGGTCCAATGAACCGTGGGGCAAACTTTAGAGATGGGAGCCGTAATCTCGGGTACCGAGTGCTCAACCATACCTTCTCTCCCGGCAGGAACGTGGGAGCCGCCTGTCTCCTACGGTTGTAGGTCTCCTTGGCCTTGACCGCAGCTAGTCGCAACTGCTCCTAGACCTTCTTCCACACATCCTGAAGAGAACGGACCATGGGCTGCACCTGGGGTGGAACCTCTGCGGGGGAAACTGGCAGAGGCAGATGCGGGTGGCGACCATAGATGGTGCTGAATGGAGTCGCCCGGGAGGTCGAATACAGGATGTTGTTATAAGCGAACTCGGCCCAGGGTAGCAGAGTAGCCCAATCATCCTGGCGCTAGTTAGAATATGCCCGGAGGAACGCCTTCACAGTCTGGTTGACCCGCTCCACCATACCATTGGTCTACGGGTGGTATGCAGACGAGAAAAGGGTGGTAACTCCGAAGGCTGAACACAACACTCTCCAGAAGCGAGATGTAAACTGGGAGCCTCGATCACTAATGATCCTCTGGGGCAATCCATGGAGCCGGAAAATGTGTGTGATGAAGCTCGCAGCGAGGTTGGCAGCAGTGGGCAAAGCCTTCATTGGAATGAAATGGGCCATCTTGGAGAACCGATCGATCACCACCCAGATGACCATATTGCCCTGCGAGGGCGGCAGATCAGTGATAAAATCCATGGACAGGTCCTCCCAAGGCTGCTGTGGCACCGGCATGGGTTGCATCAATCACCACTGCTTCTGATGGGATGCCTTAGTTCGAGCGCACACCGGGCAGGTAGACACATATTGTAAGATATCCTGTGCCATCCGCAGCCACCAGTACGATCGGGAGATAAGATGCAGAGTCTTGTGAAATCCGAAGTGTCCGTCAAATTCGGAAGCGTGCCCCCAGCGCAGGACCTTCCTACGGAGACCCACCAGAACGGCCTTCTGGCAAGCAGCACTGGCCCCGGGCATGGAGTGAATACATGCCGGATTCAACATTGGGTAGGGCTCCTCCTGGTCCTCGGGAGCCTCGAAGCTGCGGGACAGGGCATCCGCCTGGACATTTTTTTCCCCTGGTCTGAAGATCAGACGGAAGTCAAACCGGGCAAAGAACAGAGACCACCGGGCCTGGCGAGGATTTAGTCTGGTGGCATTTTGCAGATACAACAGGTTTTTGTGGTCAGTTATCACCGTTACTGGGTGTGCTGCTCCCTCCAGTAAGTAGCGCCACTCCTCAAAGGCTAGTTTGAGCGCCAGAAGTTCCCAATCCCCCACCGTATAGTTCCGCTCCGCGGGGGTGAACTTGCGGGAGAAGAAGAAGCAGGGATGTTTCTTCCCGGATGCCGACGTCTGAGAGAGTACTGCCCCTACTCCCAGGGATGAGGCGTCCACCTCCACCAGGAAAGGCTGGGTAGGGTCTGGACTGCAGAGTACCGGGGCAGAAAGGAAAGCTTTCTTCAGGGTGGCGAATGCGGTGGAAGCCTCCGGCGTCCAGTTCTTCGTGTCAGCGCCCTTCCTCGTGAGGGCAGTCAGGGGAGCCGTGATGAGGAAGTAATTCTGGATGAACTGTCGGTAGTAATTGGCGAACCCCAGAAACCTCTGCAAGGCCCTCAGACCCTGGGGAGCCGGCCAGTCACGGATTGCTGTCAATTTACCAGGATCCATCTGCAACCCGGTGGAGGAAACGATATACCCCAGGAAAGGCAGACTCTGTTGGTGGAACGAACACTTCTCCAACTTGGTGTACAACCGATGCTCCCAGAGACACTGAAGCACTGTGCGCACATGGATGACATGTTGTGGCAGAGAAGCGGAGAAGATCAAGATGTCATCCAGATAGACGATCACTGAGGTATAGAGCAGGTCCTGGAAAATGAAGTTTACGAAGTTCTGAAATACTGCAGGGGCATTGCAGAGGCCAAATGGCATCACCCGGTATTCGAAGTGCCCCTCATGGGTGTTAAATGCCGTCTTCCACTCATCTCCCTCCCGGATCCGCACCAAGTTGTAGGCCCCGCGTAAGTCCAACTTAGTGAAGATCTTGGCCCCTTGCAGGCGGTCGAACAACTCCGGGATGAGTAGAAGCGGATACCGGTTCTTGACGGTGATTTTATTCAAACCCCGGTAGTCTATGCAAGGGCGAAGCGACCCATCTTTCTTTGAGACAAAGAAGAATCCGGCCCCTGCAGGAGAAGTAGAAGCTCGGATGAACCCCTTGAGGAGATTCTCCTGAATGTAATCCCTCATGGCCCGGGACTCATCCCGGGACAAAGTGTAAAGACGTCCTCTGGTGGGTTGGTTCCCAGCAGTAGATCAATGGCACAGTCAAAAGACCGATGGGGAGGAAGCGTGTCTGCCGCCCGAGTACTGAACATATCCCGGAAATCTTGATAGTCCTTAGGCAGCCCGGGCAACGCTTCCTGCGGATTCTGAACTTGGACTGAGCAGAGAGGTACAGGGGCCTTGACTGGCTGGAGACAATGCTGAAAACACCAGGAACCCCATTGCCTGATCTCCCCGGTGGACCAATTGATAACCGGAGCATGCCGTCGGAGCAAGGGTAGTCCAAGGATCACTGGGTGAATGGCTCGAGAAAGTACCAGGAACTGGATCTCCTCCTGATGCAATGCCCCCACCTGCAGACACAAAGGTGAGGTGATCCGGGTAATAGTCTGGGGAAGACTGTCCCCCTGGATAGAGGTGACTCTGAGAACTGGTTGGCAGGGCACCGTGGAACCACCCAACTGCAACAGGAACCCGGCATCAATGAAGTTCCCGCCGGCCCCAGAATCCAGCAAGGCTCGCGTCTGGATCTGGACCCCTTCTCCACGGAGCAGGACGGGAACAGAGAGCAGGTTGTCGGGAAGGGATGACAGCCGACCCAGAGCCACTCCCTTCACGGGGCTCGGGCCGGAGCGTTTCTTGACGCCCCAGGCTTATTTGGACAGGTGCTCAAGAAATGGCCGGCCTGCCCACAGTATAGGCATAACCGATCTCTGAGACGATGGACCCTCTCCTGCTTGGACAAGCGATGTCGCCCCACTACCATGGGTTCCTCTTTGGCTCCTTCCGAATCCTCTTCGAGGAACCTAGGCGTCTCTGGGCGACGGAAGCGGCCCCTGGTTCTCTGCACCGCTGCGTAGCCCTCTCCTGGACTCGCTCCTGGAACCGGATATCAATCCTGGTGCAGAGTGCAATGAGGGCGTCCAAGGTGGCGGGAATCTCTCTGCCAGCCAATTTGTCTTTTATTTGTCCGTTCAACCCCTGCCAGAAAATGGCCGAGAGGGCTTCCTGGTTCCACTGGAGTTCTGCGGCCAAAGTACGGAACCGGACAGCATACGCCCCGACCGACCCGGAGCCCTGCTGGATCCGCAGTAGCTCCCCAGAGGCAGAAGAAGACCGGCCAGGCATGTCGAATACCATCCGGAACTGCCACAGAAACTCATCAAGGTCCACCAGAACCGGACTCTGCTGCTCCCAGGCCAGGGCAGCACCGGAAAGCATGGAGATGATGTAGGTCACCTTAACTTTATCGAATGGGAAAACCTCTGGTTGTAGCTCGAACAGGATCTGGCACTGGTAGAGAAAACCCCGGCATGCTGAAGGGGTGCCATCAAACCGTGGAGGTTCTGGAAGTCACAACCGTGCGGCGGAAGCCTCCGCCCTAGAACACGGAGGAGCCACGGCAACCTGTTGCTGGAATGCTGATAACTGGCTGCAGACATCCTGCAGAGCAATGGACAAGCGGGTTAGCTGAGCCTGCTGCTGGTGTAGAACCTGAGCCAGGTTGGACTGCTCGGTCTTGTCTGGCGAGCTCATGGCTTCGGCTTACTGTTATGACTGGGGATGTGAGCCCTTGTGCCCCGACTGAGCATGGCGAAGATGGAGTGCACCGCACTCGGTCAGGCAGCCAGACAACCCCTAGCTTCACCTGCACTTAGCCACTATTCCCCAGGAGTTGAGCCCCTGGGTTCAAGTGGCCGGCAGGACTTCCGGAACCGGCAGGGTTGCAGGACCACCGACCAGACAGGTAGCCAACAGACACAGTCCAAGAGCCAGGAAAACAGTAGAGCTGAGAATAGTCCAAACACAGTCCAGGGTCAAAAGGCAGGCAGCAACACAATGCGTGGTCAGGAAACAAGCCAAGGTCGAAACACAGGAAACTCAGGAATCAGGTAAGGAACACGGATGCAGACCACAACCTCTGCACAGCACAAGCCGAAGCACTGAAGAGCTGGAGGCAGTGTCTTAAGTAGAGGAGGAATTAGGCTAAAGCATGTGCAGCTGAACCAAGATGGCTGCCCCATCAGCAGAGCTCTAAGGACCAAATATGGGCTTCCTTCCTGTCCTCGTTAGTCCAAGATGGCTTCCTGGGATATGATCTATCCAAGATGGCTGTACCATTGCTCTAAGTCGGATGACGGCTGCCAGACTTAGGAAACCAAAACAGACCTTCCCAAGACCAATCCTCCCGGTCCTACCCGGGAGGAGCGTCGTACAGGTGACGGACGTAACAACAGGTTCGCCAAATCTCATTGTAAATTAGACATATGCCCCAACAACCTAATAAAATTTGCCCCTCAATGATTCATAACAGATCCTACAATGCATCTCAATTACATGCTACATCGTGGACTTTTCCCAAAGGACAGAGTAAATATTCTACTCACCCCAATACCTTACGATTCAAAGAAAAAAACAAACGACCTGACCATGAGGATGTTATAATGCCGTTATATCGCTCCATGGTGCGACCGCACCTGGAGTATTGTGTTCAGTTCTGGTCACCTCATCTCAAAAAAAATATAAAGGAATTGGAGAAGGTGCAGAGAAGGGCGATGTAAATGATAAAAGGGATGGGACAACTACCTTATGAGGAGAGGTTAAGAAGGCTAGGACTCTTTAGCCTGGAGAAAAGGCGGCTGAGGGGTGCTATGATAGAGGTCTACAAAATAATGAGTGGTGTAGAGCGGACAGATGTGAAGCGTTTGTTTACGCTTTCTAACAATAATAGAACCAGGGGACACAAGATGAAATTAGAATGTGGTAGGTTTAAAACAAATCGGAGAAAGTTTTTCTTTACTCAGTGTGTGGTTAGACTCTGGAACTCATTGTCGGAGAAGGTAGTGATGGCAGCTGGCCTTGCTGAGTTTAAAGGGGGTCTGGACAGATTCCTGAAGGAAAAGTCCATTGATCGTTATTAAATTTTGGGGTTTTGCCAGGTTCTTGGGGCCTGGATTGGCTGCTGTCGGAGACAGAGTGCTGGGCTTGATGGACCTTTGGTCTTTTCCCAGCGTGGCAGTGCTTATGTACTTATGTACTCATGACCAACTACTGCCCAGTAGCATCTATCCCTTTGGTAACCAAACTAATGGAAGGTATGATAAATAAACAACTCAATGACTACCTAAACCAATTCTATATTCTTCATCATTCTCAATCTGGATTTTGAGCCAACCACAGTACTGAAACAGTATTAATTACCATTCTAACTAAATTTAAACAAGCAATCACAACAGGCAACAGTACACTTCTCCTGCAGTTTGACATGTCCAGTGCATTCGACATGGTGAACCACGGAACACTATTAAATATTTTAGAATACTTCGAAGTTGGAGGACACATTCTTAGCTGGTTTAAAGGTGTCCTAACCACAAGAACATACCAAGTCAAATCTAATTCAAATACATCAGTTCCTTGGAAACCTGAGTGTGGAGTTCCCCAAGGATCACCACTATCACCAACTCTCTGTAACCTAATGATGACACCGCTGACCAAATTGTTATCCAACCAAGGCCTTCATCAATACATATACGCAGATGACGTTACAATCTACATCCCGTTCAAACATGATCTAAATGAAATCATTAATAGCATTAACCACAGCTTCCAAATCATGAACTCATGGGCAGATGCATTTCAATTGAAACTTAATGCTGAAAAAACACAATGTCTCATCCTCTCATCACAACGTAAAATGAATAAATTCACTACTATATCTACACCTAACTTCTCCCTTCCTGTCTCAGAAAGCCACCATTGACCGAAATCTAACACTGGAAAGCCATGTGAAGAACACAGCAAAGAAAATGTTCCATTCTATGTGGAAACTCAAAAGAGTAAAACCTTTCTTCCCAAGGGATATATTTTGCAGACTGGTACAATCAATGGTGTTAAGTCACCTAGATTACTGCACTCTATGCTGGCTGTAAAGAACAAATCATCAAGAAACTACAAACAGCCCAGAACACTGCAGCCAGATTCATATTTGGTAAAACTAAATACGAAAGCGCCACACCCCTAAGAGAAAATTTGCACTGGCTTCCACTTAGGGAACGTATTACATTCAAGGTTTGCACCCAGATTCATAAAATTATTTATGGAGATGCCCCAGTCTACATGTCAGACCTCATAGACTTTCCACCCAGGAATACTAAAAGATCTTCACACACATACCTGAATCTTCACTTCCCTAGCTGCAAAGGACAAAAATATAAATTAACAAATGCATCCAGTTTTTCCTATATAGGAACACAGATTTGGAATGCATTACAACTTGATTTGAAAATAATGAGCGACCTAATCAACTTTCGGAAATCACTAAAGACCTACCTCTTCAATAGAGCATACCACAACGATCCCTTATTTGAACTGTTACTCCGTATATAATCTTTTATACCTAATTCTTTTTTTTTCTCACTATGTTACTCATGTTCTTAACTAATTAGTATTGTATCTTTACTGTGTTATGGCGATTGCCATGCGGAATATTGTAAGCCACATTGAGCCTGCAAATAGGTGGGATAATGTGGGATACAGATGCAACAAATAAATAAAAGGGAAGTCAACTATAGGAATACACTCTAGGCTGTACCATACAGCACTCAGGGAAAAGGGAAGCCACTCATAGGAATACACTAGGCTGTGCCACACAGCACTCAAGGGAAAAGGGAAGCCAACTATATGAGTACACTCTAGGCTGTACCATACAGCACTCAGGGAAAAGGGAAGTCACTAATAGGAATACTCTAGGCTGTACCATACAGCATTCAAGGGTAAAGGGAATCCAATCATAGGAACATTCTAGGCTGTACCATACAGCACTCAAGGGTGTATTCATAAGGATACACAAGGCTGACCACACAGGACTCAAAAGTAAAGGGAAACCACTCATAAGAATACACAAAGCTGTGCCACAGAATCAATTAACAGACACTAAAGACAAATGGACAAGTAAGCAAACAGGGAAAGCTGCCTTTACATACACAGATCAGATAAGGAGCAATGCTCACCAGAATCAGGAGACAGACACAGCAGACAAAGAGTTAAAGCAGGCTAAAAGGAAGGGCTGCTTCTAAAACACATCAGAAAGAAGCAGGTTTAAGGCAAGCAAAGGGATAAACAAATAATGTTATTACCAGAACTCAACCAGGAAAGGAAAGGCAGGCAGAGAGAGTACACCCAGCTGCATGGGAGCAAGATAATCAAGGACAGCTGCTAAGCTGTGGAAGCAAAATAATCAAGAAAAGCAGCTGGGCAGGCAACAACCGGCTCTCTGAACAGGGAAAGGTAACAAGGGAAATCACACAAGGAAACAAAACAGGACTTTGCTTGGAAGCAAAGTTAACAGGCTAGTAAGTCCAGGTGGAGTTATATCAGGATCTTTTTTCACTTACATTACAACGAAGACGGGCCTTCAAAGATAATACCAACTTGCTTTGATGGGAGAAGATCTGGTACTGATGGACATATCCTTTTGGTCTTTCCTTCACTCTCTTTGGAAAACAGCATAAAATAAGCACTCAGTATTTTGCGAAAGGCCGGTGTCTGGAAGGATCCAGAACCTGAAGCGACTCCAACAACTTCAGACCAAAAAACACCAGCAAGATGGCAAAGTGTCCCGGAGAGAAGCAACAGGTTAAAGCGTCAGTCCTCTGAGTTCCAGTCGCACAGATGATTTATTGATTATGTAACTAGTTTCAAGACTCTCTAGATTACTAGGACTCTATATTAAAGTAATCCAATGGTTTACGTTTTGTTCAAATGCATAATTAATAGATATGGTTGGGGAACAGTATGATAGTGGGAGCGAGTACATGATTTTGGATGTTTTGGATGGATGAAGGAGTGAGGGGTGGAGGGGGAAGGGGGAAGGGCAATAGTAGGATAGCTATACGAGGTAAGATGGATGAGGATCATTGGAATGAATATGAATAAAAACACTAGTAACAGACTGGATCACGTCAGAAAACCTTGATCTACTTTTCATCAATGAAACCTGGATCCATGATCAAAAGGACCCCATAATCCTAGATCTCTGCCCCCCCAGGATATAAAATCGCTCACTGGACCAGAAAGGAAAAGAAGTCGGAGGCATAGCATTAATCTATCGATCCCAGTTTACCATCGAAACCATTACCGAGTCCATAACACCCCAACTTGAAATTGCCTCAATCAGAATCCACAACAAAACCCTGCTTGATCACCTGAATTGTGTCCTGTTTTATAGACCACCAGGTAATTGGAATGAAGGCCAATCTTCACTGATTTCATTTCAAGCACATGTGCGACCAACGCCAATATACTAATACTAGGAGACATCAACCTTCACCTAGAAGATCCAAACTCCACTAACGCACGAGAATGTAAGGAATTCCTCCACTCATGGGATCTCAAATGGCCACAAACGCAAGTAACCCATGTCAAAAGGCATACACTCGACCTCATCTCACACAAACTGTCAGCAGGCCAGAACCTAATAATAACAGATATTAAATGGACAGAAACACCATGGACCAATCACTACAAACTAAACCTATCGTTAAAATTGCGGAAGAAGGGCTCATACCGCACACAAGAACACACAACCTACAGCACCAGAGGCCAAATAGACCCGGAAACATTCTGGCTACAGATATACAATAACAAATGGACAGCACACACTATCTCACAGAATGGGATAAAAGATGCAGAAGCATAATAGACGAAATAGCGCCCTTACGAACAAGAACCTCATGTAGGCACAACTCTATACCATGGTTCAACGATGAACTGAAAAAATTAAAAACACAATCCAGGAAACTCGAACGAGCATGGAAAAAAATAAAAGATGAACACACACTCAATGCATGGAAACAGATACAAAGAAAATACAAATACGCAATAAGACAAACCAAAAGGTCATACTATAAAATTAAAATAGGGCCTGATTACAAAGACACGAAGAAACTATACCAACTTGTGAACAAACTACTAGACACTACAGCGGTCGCTACAATAAATACAGACATTCCATCTGCAAACAAACTCGCTAAATACTTCAATGATAAAATTACAAACCTAAGCAACATGCTACCTAAGGACAATACCGATATCGAAAACGTCATCAATAGTTTGGATCCAACCCCTGGAGAATACCCAGCTGACCGAACTTGGTCAAACTTCATGCTCCTCACCACCGAAACAGTCACCCAGGCGATCAAAAGGTTCTCTAACACCCACTGTAAATTGGATACCTGCCCAGCTACCTAATAAAATCCGCCCCTGACGGCTTCATAACAGACCTCACATTCCACCTAAATTACATGCTTCAACAAGGTCTCTTCCCTAAAGAAAACAGCAACATCTTACTCTCCCCAATACCAAAAGACACCAAGAAAAATACAAACGACATCACCAACTACCGTCCAGTAGCACCTATCCCACTGGTAATCAAACTGATGGAAAGCATGGTAACCAAGCAACTTACTGATCATATAAAAAAAATTCTCAATATTACATGAATCACAATCAAGATTTTGCCCCCTCCATAGCACTGAAACAGTACTAATTACGCTCTTAGCCAAATTCAAGCAAGAAATAGCAACAGGTAAAAGCATACTTCTCCTCCAATTCGACATGTCCAGTGCATTCGACATGGTAAAGTGTAATATACTACTTAGACTCCTAGACTACTTCAGGATCGGAGGAAATATACTTAGTTGGCTCAAGGGTTTCCTAACCACTAGAACATATCAAGTGAAATCAAATTCAAACATATCATCACCGTGGAAAGCAGACTGCGGAGTACTTCAAGGATCACCACTTTCACCGATCCTCTTCGACCTAATGATGACCCCACTAGCCAAGTCCCTATCCGACCAAGGTCTTAACCCTTTCATCTATGCTGACGATGTCACAATATACATTCCTTACAAACACGATCTGACAGAAATCACCAACAAAATTAAGCTCGGCTTGAACATCATGGACTCATGGGCAAATGTATTTCAACTAAAACTTAACACAGAAAAAACACACTGTCTCATCCTCACATCCCAATACAACGTGAACAACCCCTTAAATATAAACACACCAGACTACACCCTCCCCATCTCAGATAGCCTGAAACTCCTCGGCGTTACAATCGACCACAACCTTACACTAGAGAGCCACGTGAAATCCACAACTAAGAAAATGTTCCACTCAATGTGGAAACTCAAAAGCGTGAAACCATTCTTCCCAAGGTAAACATTTCAGAACCTGATACAATCAATGGTACTAAGCCACTTAGATTACTGCAATGGAATTTATGCGGGATGCAAAGAACAACTCATAAAGAAACTTCAGACCGCTCAAAACATGGCAGCCAGGCTTATATTTGGAAAAACGCGATTCAAAAGCGCCAAACCTCCGAGAAAAATTGCACTGGCTCCCAATCAAAGAATGTGTAGCTTTCAAAATCTGCACCCTGGTCCATAAAATTATCTACGGTGAGGCCCCGGGATACATGACAGACCTCATCAACCTACCAATCAGAAATACAACCAGATCAACAGTAACATATCTAAACCTCCACTCCCCAAGCTACAAAGGACTCAAATACAAATCAACTTATGCATCCAGCTTTGCCTACATAAGCACACAACTATGGAACGCACTACCTAAAGCCGTGAAAACAACGTATAACCACCTAAACTTCCGGAAATCACTAAAAACTTACCTGTTCAAAAAGACATACCCTACCAACCCACTTAAATACCTGAACCCTGCAACACTACGAATCCAAAGCACATAATGGACATAACAAAACTCTTCCTCTGTACGATTCCCTAATATGTTTGTTCCACATGAACCTTATTCTACCACAACATCACTGTGTAACTGTAAGGGTACTGTGTAATCCACATTGAGCCTGCAAATGGGTAGGAAAATGTGGGATACAAATGCAACAAATAAATAAATAAATAAAATATAATAAGTATTGGAATGTATGGTTGCTTCCCATAGACAAACCAAAAAGAACTACTAAAAAAGTGAACACACCAAAAAATATAAATAGTTGATAGATCACACTCCAGAATTTAAAACATTTGATATAAACACACAATTCATAATATTCCTTGAGAATCCTTATGTTTGATGTTGTTACATTTGTTTTTAATTATTTATATTTTCATTAATTCTTCAAAAAGGAGGAAAAAAGACCTGTTAGCTGAACCATCCTCTCTGACTGACACCACATAAACCCCATGGTCAGGTAGATATCCTGCAATATCCAAACAGCTCACAGTTTTCTATCATTGATCTTAACAAACTTCAAAAACATTTTTTACTTCAAAATGTAAACAACAGCTTCTTAAGTTCTAAACAAAAAAGCATATATATTTTGTGTATGAAAAATCACTTAATTTGTAGTAGGAGCGGTCCCAACGGGGACCCGTTTCACCAAGTTGGCTTCTTCAGGGGAATAGGCTCACCGCCAACTTTCATGCTTTAATGTCAGCCTACGTTCCTTACTCTGCGGGCTGCATGATGAAGAATTAATGAAAATATAAATAATTAAAAACAAATATAACTACATCAAACATAAGGATTCTCAAGGAATATTATAAATTGTGTGTTTATATCACGTTTTATATTCTAGAGTGTAATCTATCCGCTATTAATTTTTTTTGGTGCTTCCCATTCCCATAGACACCATATTAATTGTGATTTTGTACATTTTGTTTTGGAATTCATTCTGTATGAGGATGGGAGAATTGGGCACAGAAACCTTTAGTAGTGAGCGTTAATATGGATACCCTTAAAAGGTTACATGGAATATTTGTGGCTTTACTTTCCTCATCAAACGTAAAAAAACTCCTTGGGGAGCTTCGTCGCAGACAATTGGGGATTGCCCTCATACAGGAAACACAATTGAGTAGAATTGAGCATATGAAGCTTAGACGGGAATGGGTGCATGACCTGGTTAGCAAAGGGGAAGTATTTTTCACTTTGTGTTATTGAATTATTAGTAAAAATGTATTTTGCCCATTATATCCTATGGGAAAAATGGTTTCAAAATGGAGCCTAAATTGTGAAAAAAATCAGAGTTCCATATTCTAATGGGAACTGCAAGGTTCAGATACTGGGCACTGATTGGCCAGTGTGTGAGGGGGGGGGGTCAGGTGATGCAGTCACGTTACCATAGTTATGGCTTGGGGAAACTGAGTTCAGTTAGGAGTTAGTGTTGGAGCAGGTAGGATGCTGCTTTGAGGGCAGGCACCTAAAAGGCCTAAAGAGTTCCTTTAAAAAGGTTCTGAAAAAGGGTTTAAAAGGGTGGATAAGGAAATTTAATGTGTGGACTCCGCTAGTACATTTTGGGTTGCGTGGGTCCAGGTTAAGGGATAGCCCTGATCAGGGCTTTTTTTGAGGGGGTACTTGGGGGTACTGAGTACCGGCACCTTTTCCATTGTCTGCTAAAATTGACCCGTGGTCCCCAAGTTTTAATGAAAGAACTCAGGCCCTACACACCAATTCTGCCTTGTCATAGATTCTGTGACTGGTTGCAGGGAGCCTGGCGATTGTGGGGTGGGTCCCTCAGTAATCGCCCCACCCCTGAAGGGTGGCCTGGCATTTGAGTACCGGCACCATTTTCACTAGAAATAACGCACTGGCCCTGATTAATGGGTTGCAGGTCCTATGTAACTGAGAAAACTATTTTATTTTAAAACAGGTTTAAGTTATGGCTTTGTAATAAAGCCAGGGTTGAACAAAGGAACAGTTCTGGAATGGTAACCACTTGTAACCACTCGCCTCCACCTACCCTCCTCTCTTTCTTCCCATTCACATTAATTGATTTGATTTGCTTACTTTATTTATTTTTTGTCTATTAGATTGTAAGCTCTTTGAGCAGGGACTGTCTTTCTTCTATGTTTGTGCAGCGCTGCGTACGCCTTGTAGCGCTATAGAAATGCTAAATAGTAGTAGTAGTAGTAAATTGCTATAGTCTGACTGCATCGATCCATAGAAGGGCAGGTACAGCAATATAATCCATCCCATTTGTTGAACTACGCTATTTGGCGGATCCACAGGGTAGATGAGTAATATTACATTGCACATTATATGGTCAACCTTACATTTTAGTTTCTCTGTATGCTCCTAAAATTTATAACTGCATATTTTTTTCCTACAATTTGATCTTCCTCATTGTCCTATTCTGTTAGGCGGAGACTTTAATGCGGTAGAAGACAAGAATTGTGATAGGAAAACCACAGCTTCTACACATCTGGGAAAGTCTTAATGAGGAGGGGGGGGGAGAAATATTAAACCCAAGTTTACTATTATTAGATATCTGGAGAATTGGGTTTTACCCATATTTCTAGGGCTCGGTTTTTTTTTTTTAATTATCTCATTTGTACCCCACAGTTTCGCAACAATGTCAGGCTCGATGTGGCTTACAATGCGCCACAGAGGCAGGCACTAATGTAGTAAAATGAAACTAATACATCAAACTTACAAGAGATAATGGGAAAGAATAGGAATGGATGGAGATAGAGGGCAAACTGTGAGGGAAGGGGGAGATGTCCAAATGTCCTTAGGTCGGTGTGTTTCCAGCAGTGGAGTCACTGGGAGAGCCCGCAGGAAAGGCACTTCTGAATAACATGGTCTTCAGTGATTTCCGGAAAGTTAGATGATCTGTTGTGGCTTTGATGGACCTCGGCAAAGAGTTCCAAAACTGAGTCCCAATGAAAGAGAAGGAGGTAGCGTACGCAGTCTTGTACTTGGCTCCATTGCAGTTCGGATAGTGAAGGGTAAGATACGAGCGGGAGAGCTGGGACGCATTCCGGAGCGGTAGGGAGATGAGATCTATCATATAGCCAGGTACATCACAGTAAAGGATTTGGTGGACTAGAGAGCAAAGTTTAAAGGTGATGCGTTCTGTGACAGGGAGCCAATATAACTTCTTTCGAAGGGGCGTGGCAGACTCAAACTTGGACTTACCACAAACCAATCTTGCCGCTGTGTTTTGGGCAGTCTGCAGCTTCTTAAGTAGTTGCCGTTTACATTCAGCATACACCCCGTTACAGTAATCCAGGTGGCATAGTACGATGGATTGTATGAGACTCCGGAAGACTTCTCGAGGGAAGAACAGTTTTATTCTTTTTAGTTTCCACAGCGAGAAAAACATCTTCTTTGTGGTGGCATTAGTTTTAAACAGTTTTTTATTGAACAATCAATAAAACATTACAATCTTAAAGTTGTGTATCATGTTCATTTTTTCCTTCATTAAAGAATGTCCCGTCCCATTTATGTCATAACAATGTCATTTCTCCAAGTACATTGGTTTCCCAAACTATTTCCCATCACCAGAACATTAATACAGCAAAGTAATGATGGAAAAATACCTCACAGTCCTGTCCCCAGCTACTTCCATAGGCTCACATGAGCTGTCTTCTGCTAATATTATTAACCCCTCTCAACAAATAAACGAGAATTCTTACTTCTACTGTAACCATCTTCCAGAATCTGAACTTATCAATTCCTTCCCCCCTCCTCTCCATAACCCCTCCCCTCCCTCCCCCTGCCCCCTCTCCCCTCCCCTTCCCCCCCTTCCCCCAAGGTCAGTTCTCTAAAAGCTGGGTGTGGCTGTCACCAGGTGTAATAAGGTACACTCTATCAAAGACCCCCTAATTGATTGAGAACTGCACTGCGTGCTCTTGAGGCCAAAACTTGTATATAACATTTCCCTATTAAGTAAAACTCCTTTTGTCTCTTAACTTTCCATTGCACGTCTCGCAGCTCCATTAGCAATAACGCAATGGACTCTATTGCGCCACTGCCAATATGTGGGAGCCATCTCTTTGAACCAATTGGCCAGAATACAGTTTTTACCTATTAGAAACGCTCTATACAACAGTAAATTATGATGGACAGGCTCAGAAACCCCCAGCGTCTCCTCCCCCAACAACACACTCTCTGGGCTCAGTGGTATTGTTTATGCAGTATGTATTCCATATAAGTACCCACCCGTATCACAAAAGCGCTTTATCTCTGGGCAGTCCCACATGGCATGAAAATATGTGCATGGTGGCCCTCCGCACTTGTCACATTGTGGTGATTCCACCCCTCCCCATGTTATATAATCGAAACTTGGAGGTATATGCTCGGAATAGCACTCTGCCCTGACATTCCCAAGGTCCGCGTTGCTTATTCTCTTGGTATCTGTCTCATGCTTCTCAATAATCTTTGTGTAGTGATTTCTTTTTGTAAATCTTCTGACCACTTCCCCACCAGTGCGCCAGCGTTCTCTGTGTAGTATTTTGCATTAGCCTTTTATGTAGTAGTGAGTATAGAGATTGCCTCCTCTATTGGGCATTTCAAAAAGGTTTTCTAGCATGGTAAGCACGTCTATAAAAGTGATTGATTGTGGGATACTGGCAATGTAATGTGTAATCTGATGGTATGCAAATTTGTCCATCCACATTAAATCTCCCATTCTCGACAATCCAAGTTTATGATATTCCTTCAGATTCCACTATGTCTTGTAAAAAGATTATCCCTTTTTGTGCCCATCGCTTGAATCTTGGATTTTCTATACCTGGGTAGAAACTCTCCATTCCCTGTTATAGGTAAAAGTCTGCTCTGGTGTTCATCAAACAACCATAACCGACTCAGTTCTTTCCATACCATTCATAAGGGGACTGATCACTATATTCCTACGTATGTGCACTGGCAATGTGGTTAACCGTGCCTGCAAAACAAATTGTAGTTTCAAGGGATGGACCCAATCCTCTTCCAGTTCCCTCGGAGTATAATAGAGGTTCCCAACATCCAATCCCCTATCAGGCTTATTTCAAAGCACTTTGGGAGGCTAAGTTCCATAGGTTTCTATGGAACTTGGGAGGCTAAGTGCTTTGAAAATATGCCTCTCTATGTCTTAGCAAACATGCTTTATTATATTGCCGTAAATCCAAGACCCCAAATCCCCTCTATCCCATGAATCCATCATATTTTGCCAGCCTATCTGTGGTCGCCTTTTATGCCAGAAGAATTTGAAAGCAGGCCCATCAACTTTTTCCAATCCCTTTTAGTCAGATAAATTGGCAAAATCTGGAACAGTAAAGCCACCTTGAACAACGAAATCCTCCCAGATAGTGATATTGGCAAATTATCCCACTTCTCTAGCATTTGTTTCGTGTGTGCAAATAATCGAGATACATTTAGTTGGTATAGGTGTACTGGATCTCCTGCAACTGCACTCCAAGGTACAGAAACGAGCGGGTCCGTTCTCCTAAAAGGACAATTTAATTGTGTCCACTCTTCATCTGACATCCACAATGATTGTACTTCAGATTTATCTAAATTTAGGCAAAATCCTGAGAAATCCCCATTCTTTAAATATTTCCAAAAGAGCTGGCAGCGACTATCCCTTGGGCTCTGAAGGATTACCAAGAGATCATCCGCAAAGGCAGAAATTTTAAATTGCTCGGTGCCTAGGCAGACTCCCCGCACAGTCTCGATGCCTGTGATTTCCCGGATTAAAGGGTCCAACACCAATACAAACAATAAAGGTGAGAGGGGGCATCCCTGTCTTGTTCCTCTAGCTATAGGAAACTGGCAGGAAGTTCTCTCCATTTCATCCGACACCTCTGCCACTGGGTTCTTATATATTGTGTGCATGGCCCTCTAAAAAAAACCTCCTATTCCGTAAGTCTCCAAGACTGCAAACATGAAGTCCCACCTCACTCTATCAAACGCTTTATGCGCATCAAAGCTGATAATAGTGAGGGGTACTCCCATACTTTGCCTGTTCCAATGCTAACAGTATTTTTCTCAAGTTCTTTGCCACTGAACGTTCTCGTATAATCCCACCTGCGGATCTACCAATTGTGGAAGAAACCTAGCCAGCCTATTAGCTAAGATCTTTGCAAATAATTTAGCCTCAAATGATAGTAAAGATATAGGCCTATAAGATTCTGCTCGGCTCGGGTCTTTTCCTGGCTTTAGTAAAACAATTATCTGCGCCGTCCTCAATGAACTCGGCATTTCTCCTCTGTGCACATGGGAATTGAATACCTTGGCCATACAAGGTGCAATATCCTCCACTAGAATTTTATACCACTCTGCTGTAAATCCATCTACCCCAGGTGATTTATATAGGGAGCTAGCTCTTATATTCCAACTGACTTCGTCTTCAGTAATATCTACTTCCAATATCTCCTGTTGTTGTCTGGTAAGTTGTGGAAGCTTTTGTCCCTCTAGTATGCTTTCGCCTCTAAACCCTCCTCCGGGGGAGAGCATACAATTGGGTGTAAAAGTTTCAAAAACCTTATTAATGTCTGTGTTCGTATGTGGCTCTTTCCCTGTGTGTCTCGGATTTGTGTCACCCATCTTCTGCCCCCTACTTGATGAACCATCCGCGCCAACAATTTTCCCTGTTGTTAGCATGTTGTACATCTGGTACTTATAATATATTTGAGACTGCTGCTGCGAGTGTGTATCAATTGATTTAGCTCCATTTGTGTCTCCATATTCAATTTCCTGTGTGTAGCGGAATGTGTCTGCCCATAAATTTGTCTAAGTCTCCGTACCCTTGCCTCCAGTCGCAGCATTTCAGCTTCTCTAGCTTTCTTTTTATGGACCGAGTATGAAATAATATGTCCCCGCAAACAGCTTTGGCTGCTTCCCAGAAAAGTATTGGATCCCGCTGATAGCTTTCCCTGTTTAATTCCGCATAGTCCTTCCACTTCTCCCGTATAAGGAATGAAATGTTGTATCATGGTATAATGCCCTCGGGAATCTCCAGCAAAACGGGCGTTTTGGTCAATACCCCAGTCTAGTGTAATCCAAATCATGGCGTGGTCTGATACTTGTGTGGGACCTATCTCCGCCTGTGTTAGGTATGTCGCTGTGTTCTGAGAGTTAACAAATACTATCCGAGACTGTGTCCCATGGGCCCTAGATAAATGAGTATAATCCCGTTCTCCTGGGTGAAGTAATCTCCAAGCATCCACCAATTCTAAACAGGAACATACCCATGGCACTCCTCTATTGTAATTCACCGGCTTAACTCTTGAGGGACCTGTGCTGTCCAGCCACGGATCAAAACCATATTAAAGTCACCTCCCATGATTATTGGAGTTTGTTCAAAACTCTGCACCTGTCTGGCAGAGTCTCTTTGTGGTGGCATTAATGTGTTGCTCGAGTGATAGTGAGCGGTCAAGGGTGACTCCTAAAATTTTGAGGCTACCTAATATGGGGAGGCATAAGGTGGAGGTAACTAATGTGGGAGGCCTATACTTGCTGTGTTGAGACGATAATAGTAGGCAGTGGGTTTTGTCAGTATTCAGTTTGAGTTTAAAAGAAGATGCCCAACAGTACATTGTAGTTAAACAGCGGTCCACTTCTCTTGAGATCTCCGACAAGTCATTTTTGAAGGAATATAAATAGTAATGTCATCGGCATAATATGCGGTGAAGTCCTAGGTTGCTTAAGGTATGTGAAAGTAAACTAGATTATTTATTAATTTCGGAACATTTTTTTCCTGATATTAATGCGATGAAGATAGAACATTGTGGCATCTCAGACCATGCACTTTTCTTGTTAGAAACTGATGTGGCCCAGAAAGACCGCTTTACTTGCTGGCGTATGCCTTTTCATTTAACAACAAATCCAAATTTTCATACTTATTTGGTTACAAAATGGAAGGAGTATGGAGCCACAAATCACCAGCATATAGTTACCCTGGGTTTTATCTGGGAAGCTGGAAAACAGTTATGAGAAGACAGATATCTTATGTCTCTTATCAGAAAAACAGATGCAAGATATTCTCCTCCTTCATTCTCAACTTAAACGAGCCCAGAAAAATTTAGCAAAGCATTTGTCCAGAGATCCCCGAGCTCATTACTTTAATATTCAGTGTACATTGAATAAGCTCCTTCATAAATGCACCCAGAATAGTCTGAAATATGGGAGACATAAATTCTTTAAATATGGGAACCGACAAGGAAAATGTCTTGCTAGATTGGCTAGACAGGAGATGGACCCCTCTTCATTCCATTTCTTAAAGACTCTAAAGGTGATAGTATTGCAGGTAATGCTTTTATTTGTAATCTTATAGAAAATAATTATGCAATTCTATATACAGAATGGCAGGTCTCCAAGCTTTTTTGCAAACTTTACCGATTCCCCAATTGTCAGAGGAAGATTTGGGCATACTGAATGTTCCTCTTTCAACAAATGCCATTAGAACTTTAGCATCATTAAAAAGTCTGGGCCGGACTTCCGGTTGGGCTATGGAGGAGTGAGGACGCGTGGACACGCTGCTCCGAAGCGCCCGACAGAGCCGCTGTTCAGAATCAGCTGATATTCCCCCCGAAACGATCCAATTCTCACCTTAGCGCAAAGCACAGAGCGAGAGTGGCAGAGAGGAACAGATTCAAGGGGTATGGCGTCCAAATGATGAAAAAAGACAGCCGTGAGAAAGGGTGCGGAGCGGAGGCCAAGATGGCAGATAAGAGCCAACCGCCATCTCCGACTCCGAGCTCGCAATGGCAGCGGATATAAAAGAGATGTCGGAGACAGTGGAACAGTTGGTAGACTGTAAATTTCAAAAAATATTGGACAAATTAGATGGCATGGAGGAGCGCTATACATCAATGGTGACAGAGCTGAGAGAAATACAACAACGAGTTAGCAGTGTAGAACGAGGTGCAGAAACTAACAGGGATGCCCAGCATTGCAAAAACGAATAACAGAGCTGGAGGAAAAGTTGGAGGACATTGAAAACCGCTCAAGGCGGAACAACATACGATTGGTGGGTCTTCCGGAATCCCTGGGAGATAGAAATCTATGAAGCTTCCTTGAAAAATGGATACCGGAGGCAGCGGAGCTCCCGAATTGGTGGGGAGCTCCGTGTTGAGAGAGCACATAGACTGGGGCCATGACGGCCGGAGAATCCCGACCAAGAGTGACAATCCTTAAAGTTCTAAATGATGCCCATAACTACAGATATTGCAGCGCTCCAAGGCAGCAAACATCTGCGGTACCAGAATAACAAATCCTCTGCTTCCAGGACTATTCAACCAAGGTAGCAGCGACGCGGAAGGCGTTCGTGCCCGCATGTTCTACACTCTTCGCTATAAAGATTCGCTTCAGCCTCTTGTATCCAGCGAAACTGAAAGTTATGGAGAATGATAAGGTGCACATCTTTGAGAGGGTGGAAGACGCTAATGCATACCTGAAGGCATTGGCAAAAAGGGGAGCAGAGCCTGAATGAATGGTTGGGGCCGCAGACATGCAGCAAGGCGACAGGTGTTAAGGCTGAAGTATGGCGCAAGGACCCACCAGAAAATGGCAGCATTTGCTAGGTGCTGCAGTTAGGGATCAATTTAAAATGTTAAAGTTTGTTCGAAGTTGTTATTTTCCAATTTGATTTTTTGCTTGGAATTTGAGAAGAGGGCGTTTTCACGCTGAGGGTGGACTGAGATGAACAACCCACTCATATTTGGATACAATAGCATAACTAGAAGTGGCTAATGCATACAGTAAAGAAGGACTCTTTGGTACTTGTAAAGCTACGTCATAAGGTGGATGCCAGTTGCTCAGGGAAAATAGCAACGATGACATAGAGCCAAGCATCTAAGTGAACGTGACAGTGCTGCAGCTGCGGCCAGGCAGAAAATGATATGTGGTATCGGGAGAGGATGGCAACTAATTTAGATAGTGGACCGTCTGTTTGAAACAATTGTTAATTGCTGCAGACCAAGGGAAGCTGCACACGTGTCAGGTCTGCTTGTAGCTGATGCTATCCTGACCCACTAGAGTCGAAAGAGTTGAGCCCATACAGATGGGAGCGATTATAGCAGACGCTTCACTTTGGATAAGAGAACCAACCAGATTGAGCATGAAGTACTACACACCTGGAGAGGAGATGAAAGAGAAGATTGTCATACACTTACTGACTCTCTGCAAGTATATTATACTGTCTGGACTGTAAAAAGGGAGAGATACCCGATCAGGTTCATAAGGATATGTGTGGTGGGACCTGTGAGAAGAGTTGAGTGGATCACGATCTAAAAAAGGCTGGTGAGAGGGTTTGGATAAATGTGTTTTAAAAAGACCCAAGAGTGGGCTGGAAGAGATGGGGAGGAGGGGATAGTTAGAGAGAGGAATTAATAGGCAGGTGATAGGAAGATGGAGAGCTTTTGGTGCCCTCTTTTAAGGGAGCGCGGGCTCTTCATAAAAGGGTATTCTGGGAAGGGAAGGCGGGAGGAGTTTGAGGAATGAAGACTAGGGAGATTTAAACCTGCTCATGCTTAGGGAGGGAGAAGGGGGATAGAAGCGGCAAGTAAGGAATTGGGTAGGGCGGCTTCAGGTCCAAAATGGAAGAGTTCCGGATATACACCAGACAAGTGATGGGTGGGGGCAGGGAAGGGAGGGAGGGGAGGAGGGGGAGATTTGTTTTGGGGTGTTTTTGGGTTTTATATGCTGGCGTCGTGCGTGGAGGGGGGGGCGGTGGAGGATTCAATGGCCAAGAGGGAGGGTACCTAAGGGCTGGGAGGTACGCTCTCCAAACAGTAGTAAGCAGACTACATTGAGATATGCGCTGACTTGGAGTGCTGGGGCAGGTTAAATTGCTGTCTTGGAACGTGGGGGGGGGTCTCATTGCCCGTAAAGAGGAAAAAAATTCTACAGGCTTTGCAGCGCCATGCAGCGGATATAGCGTTTCTCCAAGAAACACACCTGACTTCCAGTGAACATGATAAATTCAAGCAGGGCTGGGTAAAGACAGTGATTGGCGCTCCAGCCCAAAAAAAGAAGGCAGGCATGTTGATTTTATTCAGAAAGGGGCTACAGTTGACTATCAAATCGATTAAGAGGAGTGCAGTGGGTAGATATATATTGGTAGATGTCGTGTTAGGGGGGATACCCTATATTTTTTGTAATATCTATGCACCCAACGTCTATGATAAGAAATTCTACAAAGAGATTGTGGCACTGCTGACTCCATATCAGAGGAACAATGTGGTGCTTGGGGGTGACTTCAATATGGTTTATGACCCATTAGTGGATAAGACAAGTCAGGGGAGTTTGGGGTATCGCCATTACTTGAGGGGACTGCCATTTTTGTGCGCTACGCTTGATTTGATAGATGCGTGGAGGGTGTTACATCCGGGTAGCAGAGACTACACACACTTGTCTCGGGCCCACTCTTCCCTCTCCAGGATTGACTACATATTGGTCTCGAAACCTCTCTTCTCTAAAACTGTGGAGGCGGAGATCGGGCCAGGTGAAATATCAGACCACTCCCCAATATGGGTGACATGGGAAGTGGTCGGAGACAGGAGAGGGCAAGGGGGGTGGACATTCCCATTTGAACTTTATCGGGATGTAAAATTTCAAGAATTCTTGCAGAAGAAGTGGAGATTATGAGTATTAAACAGAGAACATACAGAACAACATGGGTTATATTGGGAAACAGCAAAGGCGGTTCTGAGAGGTGAGATCATCGCATACAGGGATGGAAAAGGAAACAGAGGGACAAGAGATATTACGCTTGGAAAGGGAGGTTCGAACACACCGGATGAAATATGGGGCTGCCCGGACACCAGAACAGAAGTTAGCATATTTGGAGGCTCAGAGGGAATTAAATGAACTTTTACAGGAGAGGGCACAGAAATCCATCATGTATTATAAACACCAATTGTTCATGTATGGGAATAAGGCGGGGAGCTTGCTGGGAAAAGAGGTACAACCCAAATCCTACAAGTAAAGAGCCAAGATGGGAAAGTAATTAGATTGGAGCAGGAGATAGTGGAAAGCTTCCGACAGTATTATGCGGGTCTGTACAGGAAGGATGCGGACATAGTGTCTGACAGTGCTTTGTTTTTAGATAATGTTGATCTCCCAAAACTGTCAGAGTCACAGAAAGAATATCTCAATGCCCCTATTGAGGAGGGGGAATTAATTCTAGCGTTCCAACAGAATGACATCCATAAGGCACCAGGGCCAGATGGATACAGCATGGCTTTTTACAAATTGTTACAAGAACAGGTGACTCCGCCTTTGCTGAATTTATTCAATTCTATGGCGGCTTCAGGGTCGGCCCCAGAGACTTTTAATATGACTAAAATGATCGTGCTGTTGAAACCGGGTAAAGACCCAGAGGAAATGGGTTCCTATAGACCAATATCACTGTTAAATTGTGATGTTAAACTTTACGCAAAAACTTTAGTGAACCGGTTGGCACGAGTGCTCCCAGACCTGGTGGCGGCACCACAAGTGGGGTTTGTAAGGGGCAGATCAGTGGTAAGTAATGTGAGGGCTCTCATTGCCTCGTTAGAGAGAGTGGAGCAGAGACAGCCTTCTCTGCTTGTTAGTTTTGACGCAGAGAAGGCTTTTGATCAGGTGGTATGGCAGCGCCGCGTATGCCTTGTAGCGCTATAGAAATGCTAAATAGTAGTAGTAGTAGTTCCTGTTTGCAGTAATGCAGAGAATTGGTGTGGAGGGTTTTTTCCGAAGTGCAGTGGGAGCCCTTTATTTGAGCCCTCAGGCTTTCCTGTGGTTTAATGGTGAAAGGTCGCAGACATTTCAGATAAGGAGAGGAGTGAGGCAGGGATATCCCCTTTCTCCATTATTGTTTGTTCTGACGCTGGATCCCTTGATAAGGAAAATTGAGTCGCATCCGGAGATAGTTGGAGTAGCATGGGGTAAGATGGGATTCAAGATATCCGCATTCGCGGATGACATTTTGGTACATCTTACTGACCCCAGGAAATCTCTAGACGCATTGTTAGAATTGTTCAGAGAATATGGGGATTTCGCAGGATTCCAAATCAATTTTTCAAAATCCCTGGCATTAACCACCATGGACACAGTGAGGGGGGAGTGAGGGGTGGGATTCCCATTAAAGTGGGCTACAGATAACTTCAAATATCTTGGGCTACAAGTGTCCATGAAACGACAGCTTTTTACAATCTCAATTTCACTAGGCTATTGGACAATATGCGATATAGGTTGCAAAAATGGGCAGTATTACCGCTTTCGTTACACGGGAGGGTCCAGCTGTTCCGTATGGCAGAATTCCCCAGGTGGTTATACATTCTACAGGTGCTACCGCTGAGATTGCGAAACAAAGATCTTAAGCAATTCTATCAGCATTTAAGAAAGTTCATTTGGGGGGGGGGGAAGCCCAAATTATCACTGGAAGTATTAGTAGGTTCGTGGAAAGAGGGAGGTATAGGTCTCCCAGATATAAAAAATATAATCAAGCTTGTCTGTTAAGACATTTGGGAGACTGGCTGCTTGAGAAACAAGATTTTACGCCACGGCAGCTGGAACAGGCCTTCTTTGCGCCATATCACTTACATTATCTACTTCATGGCCCACAGAGTTTGGTGCCAAAAAATTTAAGAGCAGCCTGTTGTTGGGTCCAATGAGGGCGGTCTGGAGGGACTTAAACGGGTATTGGGGTTTGGAAGCGGACACATCCGATATCTTGCCACTGCAAGGCAACCCATCATTTTCACCTGGGTCAGACAATAAGATATTTCGACGATGGGCATCTATGGGAATAATCAGATTGGAACATGTATTGGGCACAGAAGGGGGTCTACTAAGCCTGGGGGCGCTGGGGGTAGGCATCACTGCTAGTCATGAGTTTGCATATCAGCAATTAGCTCATTATGTCCGATCACTAAATATGGAACACCTGAATAATGGACATGGGAGAAAAGTAAGAGAGTTTTACAAGGCGAGCCCAGGAACGCGGCTCTCAATATCGAACCTGCACAAGCTACTAGGGGAGCTGGGCCCACAGAAACCTACCACCGTAATCACTGCCCGATGGGCACGGGACATGCAGAGACCCAATTTAGCTTTAGATTACACAAAGTTGGTGTCCCGTATACCTGGGATTTCAGTGAACGCCTGTCTAAGGGAATGTCAGTTTCGTATATTATACAGAGCTTACATGACTAGACAACAGGTGTTCAAAATGGGAGGGGTGTCGGACCCGCTTTGCGCCAAGTGTCAGCAGAAGGACGGCACTCTTTATCATTGCCTCTGGGAGTGCCCTGTTATACAAAGGTATTGGAACATGATCATACAGTACTTGGAGGGCTTAGTTAAATCACGAATTAATTACACGCCTTTGGGGATTTTATTTGATAAATATGAACTTTTTGTTTTCCAGCGGGGGGGCCCACAACAGTTGATACGCAAGGCCTGCTTGATGGGGAAAAAAGTGATCATGCATGGGTGGTTGAGCGTGGCCCCACCAGACTTCTGGCACTGGAGGAACAGATTCCACAAGCTGTTGTTGCATGAGCGCAGGGCAGTGGGACCCTCCCAAAAGACACGTTTTCTGGAGATTTGGGTCCTTACGTTCAGTCCTTATCTCCATGTGCGCGAAGTTTGGTATTAAATGGTTTATAATAGGGTTGTTTTTTCTTCTTTCTCTCTCTCTCATGGGACCCCCTTGCCGCAAGGATACTGTGGCAGTGGATTATTGGTTTGTGGTGCATAATTGAACGGAAAGTGTGGTTAAATAGGAGAGACTGGGAATGCAATCTAAGCCAATGTACTCTTTGGTGTTGCTAAAGGATGGGGGGATGCAGAGGGGGGAGGGAAAGGGAACATTAACCATGAAAGTGGCAAGCAACAAACCGAACATGTTTAGTTTTCTGCTTGGGATGGGAGACAGACAACGGGTGGGCTGGGGGGTGAGAGGAGGGTGGGGAGGGGGGCATAAAACCAAAAACTCATTGTTCTGTTAATTTGTATTTGATTGGTGTGAACAAGTCTTTAAACCATATCTGTTATAAATACAAGCTGTGAGTTGTTTGCACTGTGTTCTTTAATAAAAACCGTTGAAACATAAAAGGTCTGGGCCATAATGGGCTTCCCTCAGAATTTTACAAGATTTTGGCCCAACATGTTTCTGCGGTTTATAAGGAGGCATTAGGAAAGGGGACCCTGCTGCCTGGGAGGAGAGAAGACTTGATTTTGCACATTTTAAAACCGACTAGAGACCCCTTGTTGGCAGCTTCCCATTGCCCTAGTTCACTGCTAAACGCGGATGCCAAATTTTATTCAAAACTTTTGGCCACAAGACTGTTGAAAATCATTCCGCATTTGGTGGTCAGCTCACAAGCTGGATTTGTAAAAGGTACAAATGGTGTAATTAATGTCCCTAGGATATTGTGTGCGCTAGAGTCGGCAAATACTGCTGATCTGGAAGCTCTATGGGTGGGTTTTGATATAGTACAATAAACACAGTACCCTGTTACTTTCTGCTAAATGATACTATATTTTTAAATACACCCTTACACCCGTAAAACTCTGTGGTGCCTACGTACTCATTCACGCAAACCATGCATCCTACACCTTTATCTTTGTTAAATTACACTGCTGTATCCACTTTTTATACATATAAAATGTCAATATAATTAGATTGACTTTAAAGCACTATGTCCATAATGCTCCAATAGACTCCAGCACCAACTTCTGTTGAGACTTTTCATCCCACTTTCGTCCCGATCTTATTATATTTCAGATCGAGGACGGCGTATCCCGATGAGATTGGGATTGTAAATGGTTTCTCCTGATGACGAACACTTCGAAATGCGATTTTGCATAGAGGTGCTAGAGGAGCTTGGCTGAATTTAAGTGAAACTGGAAGGGGTTCACAGTGGGGGCCTATGGAAACCTTTGCCAAGCTATAAATGGTCCTTGAGGAAGCCAGATGTTGCCATGTAAAACCTGCTCCAAAGATTCAGTGGACAGCATAAGTCTTTACCGCTTGCAGCGAAGGAAGAGGCTGCTTCTGTTTTTTTTTTTTTTTTAATATAATAAGATTGGGACGAAAGTGGGATGAAAAGTCTCAACAGAAGTTGCTGCTGGAGTCTATTGGAGCATTATGGACATAGTGCTTTAAAGTCAATCTAATTATATTGACATTTTATGTGTATAAAACGTGGATACAACAGTGTAATTTAAGAAAGATAAAGGTGTAGGATGCATGGTTTGCGTGAATGAGTACGTAGGCACCACAGAGTTTTACAGGTGTAAGGGTGTATTTAATAAAATATAGTATCATTTAGCAGAAAGTAACAGGGTACTGTGTTTATTGTACTATTTATAGTATACTCTGGGTGAAACGATATTCCCCAGTATAAGCGTGATGGGTTTGATATAGACAGGGCTTTAATTCAGTGTCCTGTCCATATCTGTGGGAAATCTTGAAGGCATTTGGCTGTCCAGGGCCCTATTATATCCATGATACAACTTTTATATGCGACCCTTTGGCCAGGGCTTCTCTCTCTGAAAGATTCACTATACATAGGGCACCCATAGGGGTTGCCCTCTTTCCTTCCCACGCTTTTCATTCTCTGTATGGAATCTTTAGCATAGCCTTATCGGAAGATCCACAGATAACAGATATTAAAGTTGCACCACTGAATTTAAGGTGGCTTTGTTTGCTGATGACTTGGGTGGCTCTTACTAATCCTACAAACATATTACCTAGAGTCTTGGATCTCGTACAAGTTTTGGACAATATTCCATTTTATGGATTAATTTTGATAAATCATAGGCCCTACTGTTAGGAGGTGATCTGGTTAATGCTTGGGCCTTGACCCTTTCCACTAAAAGTGGGTGAAAGAAACATTCAGATATTTAGGTCTTTGGATCCCTAGTGATCTGAGACTGTTGTATACTATGATGTTACCCCATTATTATCAGCTACAAAATATCTCTGTAAGCGATGGAAGGATTTCCATTATCTTTCTGGGGTAAAGTCCAACTCCTCAACATGGTAGTTTTACCCAAGTGCTATATCCCTTGCAACATTTGCCTCTTATACTTAAATCTAAAGATTTAGCATTTTCGGAACAAGATTATTAAGGAAATTTCTCTAGGGAATGAAAAAAAAAAACCACGTGACTACCCTCCACCTTTTACAATTATCTAGAAGGGAAGGAGGACTAGGTCTCCCAGACCTTAGGATTTATGCAGCAGCTAGTCATTTGTGTTGTGCACCGTGACTGGGTATTTCATTCTCCCAAAATTTTGTGATGTGGTTTATGAAACACAAATGGTGGCTCCATATAAAATCTGGCATGTAAAATGAAAGCCCCAGTTTTGAGACACCATATCCTGATAAAAGCAGTGCGATGGACTTGGACTCTAGTTCACAAAAAATTTGGGCTGCATTCTCATTGCTCTCCCGATTCTTACCGATTCAGGAAATTCAGATTTTCAGCCTGGATTACAACTGGTGCTTTTACTAGCTGGCAGACTCGAGGGATTTTCTTGTACAACATGTAATAGAGGAATATGAACCTAAGATGCTACCTTATGAACACTTGGAGAGAGGCAGAATGAGTGGGTATCCATATATGCCAGTTACACCATTATATACATAATTTGTTTCATAATTATTCAGAAGATTTCCTTGAATCAGACTGTGATGATAGTTGGCCCTTACCTGCAGTACACAAAGAATTAATTACTAGATATTATGCTACACTTCAATAGGTTAAAGATAACACCCATTTGCATAGAATAGTATCTCTATGGGTGACTGACTTTGGAGAATATATGCTTGAACATCTACTATTGAGTTTAAAAAAAGGCCCCCATCTGATGGGAAGTGTACAATTACAGGAATTGCACTATAAATTTTTATGTATATATATACAACCCAACTAGAGCTAAAAAGATAGGTATGCCCACTACGGGTGCCTGTCTGAAGTGTGGACATTCAGAAGCCACCTATCGACATGTTATTTGGGACTGCCCACATATTAGTGCTTTTTGACCACAACTTTGGACATTTTTGAGTAATGTCTACAGCCAGCACTGAGTGGCCACACACAGATGTGTCTTCTGGACGATATAACAGGTGTTATTGAGGGCACCTGTAAAATCTGATTATTTTGACCCTACATGCCCCTCCAACTACCGCCCCATCTCTCTCCTCCCCTTCCTCTCCAAAATACTTGATGCGCCGTTCACAGTCGCTGCCTTGATTTTCTCTCCTCTCATGCCATCCTAGATCCACTTCAATCCGGCTTTCGCCCTCTACACTCAACAGAAACAGCACTCTCTAAAGTCTGCAACGACCTGCTCCTCGCCAAATCCAGAGGCCACTATTCCATCCTCATCCTGCTCGATCTATCCGCTGCGTTTGACACTGTCAATCATGATTTACTTCTTACCACATTGTCCTCTTTTGGGTTCCAAGGCTCTGTCCTCTCCTGGTTCTCCTCTTATCTCTCCCACCGCACCTTCAGAGTACACTCTCATGGATCTTCCTCCACCCCCATCCCACTATCTGTTGGAGTTCCCCAGGGATCTGTCCTTGGACCCCTTCTCTTCTCAATCTACACCTCCTCCCTAAGCTCACTGATCTCATCTCATGGTTTTCAGTATCATCTTTATGCTGACGACACCCAGCTATATCTCTCCACACCAGACATCACCGCGGAGACCCAGGCCAAGGTATCGGCCTGCTTATCTGACATTGCTGCCTGGATGTCCAACCGCCACCTGAAGCTGAACATGTCCAAAACCGAGCTCCTCGTCTTTCCACCTAAACCCACCTCTCCTCTTCTTCCACTCTCCATCTCAGTTGATAACACCCTCATCCTCCCCGTCCCATCTGCCCGCAACCTCGGAGTCATCTTCGACTCTTCCCTCTCCTTCTCTGCGCATATCCAACAGACTGCCAAGACCTGTCGCTTCTTCCTCTTCAACATCAGCAAAATTCGCCCTTTACTATCTGAGCACACCACACAAACTCTCGTCCATGCTCTCATTACCTCTCGCCTTGACTACTGCAACCTACTCCTCACCGGTCTCCCACTTAGCCATCTATCCCCCCTTCAATCCATTCAGAACGCTGCCGCACGTCTTATATTCCGCCAGAACCGATATACTCACACCACCCCTCTCCTCAAGTCACTTCACTGGCTTCCGATCAGATACCGCATACAATTCAAACTTCTCCTCCTACCTACAAATGCACCCGGTCTGCGGCTCCTCACTACCTCTCTACCCTCATCTCCCCCTATGTCCCCCGCCCATAACCTCTGCTCACAGGACAAATCCCTCCTTTCAGTTCCCTTCTCCACCACTGCCAACTCCAGGCTCCGCTCATTCTGCCTTGCCTCACCCTTTGCCTGGAACAATCTTCCTCAACCCCTACGCCAAGCTCCCTCCCTACCCATTTTCAAATCTCTGCTTAAAACTCACCTCTTCAATGCTGCGTTCGGCACCTAACCTTTCGTGAAATATAGTATTCCCTATCAGACGGACTCCACACTTGTCTTTAGATTGTACACCTGTCTTTTAGATTGTAAGCTCCTTGAGCAGGGACTGTCCTTCCATGTTAATTTGTACAGTGCTGCGTAACCCTTGTAGCGCTTTAGAAATGTTAAGTAGTAAGTAGTAGTAGCACTTGTGGCTAAACGATGTATACTGTTACAATGGATCCACTCAACCCCCCCAACACTGACACAATGGAAAAATCTAATGCATGTACGACTCACAATGCATGGACTTATCTACATCTGGTGGCCCAGCAGGGTCATTGGGGGCAGGAACGCAGCCCCCTCGCTCCTGCTCCTTGCGATGCCTTTGTAAAATGGCTGCACGAATAGAGAGGGTATAATAGCATACACAACAAGCATACAGAAAAAAAACAACACTGGGCCTTTAAGACTGGGACAATTTAAATTCTTTATTGGGTCACCAATAAAGAATTTCAATTGTCCCAGTCTTAAAGGCCCAGTTTTGTAAAGTGGCTACCATAACCCATTTACAGAGGTGCCACAAGGTGCAAGAGCGAAGGGACTGTGCTCCTGTTCCCAATGACTCCACTGGACCACCAGGGATGTAGGTAAGCCCCCTTCATGGTTAGGGGAGGCATGGGGTCTTGTGGTGGGGTCTTCTTGATGCAGGCTGGAGTGAGAGAAGGAGGGAAAGAGGAGTGAGGGAAGGAGGGGACATTGGTGCACAGGGGCGAGATGGGGATTGGAGGCTGCTTTTTTTCTCTTTTTTTAAAACAAAACAATGTTATGTGGGTCCTGGCCCGATATTCATCTGGGGCTGCATAACTGTTAAGCAGCCCTGGCTGAATATCAACTGGACCCGCATAAGCTCTGGGTGTCCAGGCTGCCCAAAATTATCCCTGATATTCAGTGCCGGTGCCCAGACATGGCCCAGCACTGAATATCGAGGATAATTTAGCTGACAACGATCAGCATTTTAAAAAACGTTGACCGTGTTCAAACAAATCCGCAAACAAGCAAAGAACTCGAACGCCCCACGGGAGATTACAGGTATAGGAGAAAGTGGGATGTTTGACCACGGAAAACCAAAGCCTGGATAGATTGATCTTAAAAACACTTGTTTATTGATGAAAAAAGACTCGACACAACCGTTGTGTTTCCGCCGTTAGGCCTGTATCAGGAGTCTACAAAACACATATATACACATATACATTAGTAAAGAATATTGACTATACAGATATCAAAGATTAAGCAGAAAACTCAAATATTAAAAAACTAAAGATATTTATAATGAATAATAGTACAAGCTAAAAACTAATCAAATGAAACAATAATCAAAAAATATAATATATCCGTTAAAAAACATAAAAATATGTTTTTCCCCATTTTCAATTTTACATTTTTAATTTCACTTTTTACTTTTGGTTTCAATTGTAACTGTCCATTGACGTCATTTCCACCCGTTTGGCGCCCTTTCAGTTTTTTAAGGGACCATCCATGCAAAATCGATTCTTTTTTGCTTTATGCTGGCATTCCAATTGTGTACGAGCAATTTTCTTCAAAAAAGGTCTTTTTACTACTACTACTACTACTATTTGACATTTCTAAAGCGCTACTAGGGTTACGCAGCGCTGTACAATATAACATAGAAGGACAGTCCCTGCTCTGAGAGCTTACAATCTAATGGACAAATGTACAGACAATCAAGTAGTGGCAGTCAAATTGGGGCAGTCTAGGTTCCTTGAGAGGTATCAGGTTAGGTGCCGAAGGCAACATTGAAGAGGTGGGCTTTGAGCAAGGATTTGAAGATGGGTAGGGAGGGGGCTTGGCGTAGGGCCTCAGGAAGTTGATTCCATGCATAAGGTGAGGCGAGGCAGAATGGGCGGAGCCTGGAGTTGGCGGTGGTGGAGAAGGGTACTGAGAGGAGGGATTTGTCCTGTGAGCGGAGGTTTCGGGCAGGAGATAAGGGTGGAGAGGTAATGAGGGGCTGCAGACTGAGTGCATTTGTAGGTGAGAAGGAGAAGCTTGAACTGTATGCGGTATCTGATCGGAAGCCAGTGAAGCGACCTGAGGAGAGGGGTGATATGAGTATCAGTTCAGGCGGTAAACTGTTGATCCACCAAGCTATGCTTTCATTATGTTCGAGCATTCCATTTAGAATCTCTCTATATTCGTGCCCTAAGCAAGAGGTATATTCCAGTGTAACGATGTGGGTTCCCCCTTTTTCGTTTTTTCATTTGATGTTTTACATTGTTTTTTCCTTTTTGCTTTCTTTCTCCTCTCTATTATTTTATTTCCATTATTGATCTATTTGTGCTGTTACAGACCCACCTCATAGATCAACATATCACATGTCTTTCAACGTTTGCATCAGCTGTTCTCCGGTGACTGAGGTCAGTATCAGGCTAATAAGTTTGTGCACAAATTTCAGTGCAACGCCCACTTTTAGTTACAGTGTGACTTCCCCTTTTGGTTCGATTTCTCATTTTGTTTTTGTCTTTTTGTGTTTCTTTTTTTCTTTTCCTGTATCACCCTTCTCTACACCTTACCATACTACTACTACTACTACTATTTAGCATTTATATAGCGCTACAAAGCGTACGCAGCGCTGCACAAACATAGAAGAAAGACATACTGCGGTGCAATTCCATACTCATCGTCCATACACTCGTGCAGCTACAGATCCACTATATGGATCACCTTACCACGTACTTTTAAACGTGTGTATCAGATGTTCTTTGTCGACCGAGGTCAGTATCAGGGCAACCTTTTTATGCATATTCATGTTTTAGCCACTCATACACCCTGCAAAAAAGTGTTTAGAATGCTAACAGGAACAAATCCGGTTAAGCCACTCAGAAGGTGTTACTTTCCTGCATATACACATGTATGTGTGCATGTGTATATATATAGGTATACATACAGTGTGTGCGCATATATATGCATATCTTGAACATGTTTCTTGACACATTTTTACATCATTTTTTAATATTCATTTCACGCTTTCTGGTTCATTTATTTTTTATTTTATTTTCAATTTGTCCCTCTTTCTGGTCCCTCCCTCTCAGCTACTCCCTCTTCCCCCCCCCCCCCCCCACCTTCCCCCATCCCCCTTTTCCCCCCTCCTTCCCCCCTTTCTTCTTCTTTTTCCCCTCTTCCCCCCCTCTTTCCTTCCCCCCCTTTTTCTTTTTCCCTCTTTCCTTCCTCTTTTCCTTTTTCCTCTTTTTCTCTTCCTTCTTTCCTCTCGGTATTTTCTTGCATCCACCATTATATCCCATTTTTTGAATAATCCTTTTGGATTACAAACCATTTTGTTTTGATCAATCATTTATTTTTTATTTTGTATTTTATATTTATTTTGTATTTATTCTTTATTTTCTATTTTCCATTCATTATGATTATTTTTTAAATATTTTTATTTATTTATTTATTCTCATTTGTTACTTTTTACCTTATTTTCACTAACGGATCGTTAAAAATTTCCAGCTTCCACATACGGATTCGAAATGATACCCACTTTTACGTTTCATCACCATTGGTTCAATATGTACTTAATGTTTTCACCAGCATTTATTATAATTAATTTTACATCATATATTAAAATACAAAATATACTTTTTAGAGAAGGTATAAAGGTACATATGTGCATAGGTTTAGAAAGATATATGTGTACAGGTATATATGAATGCACATATGTGTATATATATATATATAGAGAGAGAGAGAGAGAGAGAGAGAGAACTGTTTGTGTACCATACAAAGAATACATATTTTTAACACATCGTGTATATATAATTCATCCATACGCTCTGTATTTCCAATCTCTATGTTTTATTCATTCATTAATGTTTTATTCACTTATCCATAAGGTATTGTACACATATTTAATGTAATATTATTCTTCAGCTTCAACATACCATTCTATGGTTGACACAAGAGTATTTTACGTGTAAACACACATATAAATGTGGTATGGTTATGTATAGTAATTGATGTATACATATTTTTATCTGTTTTTTAACTGATATATTTATATTTCATTTGATTAGTTTTTAGCTTGTACTATTATTCATTATAAATTTCTTTAATTTTTTAATATTTGAGTTTTTTAATATTTGAGTTTTCTGCTTTATCTGTGATATCTGTGTAGTCAACGTTCTTTGCTAATGTATACATGTATATATGTGTTTTGTAGACTCCTGATGCAGGCCTAATGGCCGAAACACAATGGTTGTGTCGAGTCTTTTTTCATCAATAAACAAGTGTTTTTAAGATCAATCTATCCAGGCTTTGGTTTTCCGTGGTCAAACATCCCACTTTCTCCTATACCAAAAAACGTTGACTGCCACCGGCTGAATATCGGGGGAATAGTATTTAATGATGCTCAAAATACTATCAGAAATCCCCCTCTCAGGGCAAAAAAGAAAAATATAATCTGTGTAAGATAATATAGCAATACCTTCTTCAAGAAAAAAATTTCCCAACGAACTAAGATAAACATTAAATAATGATGAAGAAAGTGGAGAACCTAACTAAATGATCTCTCCATATGCCCCTTAAAGTTATATGATCTATTCTTTAGAAATTTCTCAAACCAAGTTAACACTGTTCCTCACAATCCTATTTCTGATAACTTGGACAGAAGTATGGAATGATTTATAGCATCAAAGCTGGCAGGTATATCAAACTGTAATAACACAGCCTGCTACCCCTGACTCAAAAAATGTCTACTCTTAGTTGTAAGAACAAGAAGCATTGTTTCTGTACTATATTTTGATCTAAATCTATGCTGTGTCCTATGCAGAATATTAAATATTTCTATGAAATTCTGCAATTGTTTATTAACTGAGAATTCCAACAGCTTTGCCATCCATGGTATACTCGAAACAGGATGATAATTCTCTACTTTTGTCAAGTCAACACTTGTAAATTTTGCTAAAGAATTTAAAACTATTCCTGCCAAAGATTCTGGATAACATCCCAACTGGACATTGACACCAGTTGCACGTGAATCTAGAGTGCTTTTAGAAATTTTGTTCCTGATTCATAAACTGTTAAAAATTAGGGATGCAGCTTATTATCTGACAAATATTCTTAAGTTATATGAGCTGAAAGCATTGATATCAGAGGGAGCATTGCATTATGAGGAAACAAGAAGTACTTTTTAGTGACTAGCCCTTTTGAATGGAATTATCTTCCTTCTAATTTAAGATTAACATATGATACAGAGGCCTTTAAAAGGATGCTGAGATACCAACTAATAAATCAATATCCCACATCATCTCCAGAAATAACAGATAAAAACTAAAAACTCTAACTGCAGCAAATTAGAAACTCTGAACAAAAAAAATGAGCTTTCAGAAGCTGCTTGAAGTGTCCTGCATTCGTACAGAAACACAAGTGTTATGATCCTACTGGGACAGGCAGGGTAGTGACTAGGTCTCACTCCTGATTGGCCATGTCAGGGATTAGGCTGACATCTGAGGCAACTGACGTCAGATGCCAGACCCTATTTAAACATACCTCTGCCTGCATAGGACGATCTAGCATTATCTCCTTCAGCTGTGAGCTTGCCTTGTTTCTGCTTAGTCTATGCCTGTGGCACAGGGTGTATTCTCTGTTGTTTGGTTGCCATTTTTCCCTTTGTCTGTGTTTGTTCTGTGAGTCTGTAGCAGCCAGCTTCTTCTCTGATTACTTAGCTGCTGTGCAGCTGTGTTCAGCTTCTTGGTGTCCCTTGCTTCACTGTGTGCCTTGCCTTTCCCTTCCCTGCACACACATCTGTTGCTTGGCTCTTGTGAGTACTGCTCCTCACCTGACCTGTGAACCCAGAAGCAGTCTCTCTCTCTCTCTAGTCTGCTTTAACTCTTTACCTGCTGTATCTGTTGCTTGGTTCTTCTGAGCACTGCTCCTGGTCTGACCTGAGCTGTATAACCAGAAGTAGTCTCTCTCTGTAGTCTGCCTTACCCTTACCTGCTGCTTGCAGATTACTCCTTATCTAAATGTGTTGCTTTCATAGTCTTTTGTATGACTTTCCTCTTCCCTATTCTTGCTATAGCTCTTGTTTGGATCCTGTGTAGGTCACTCCTTCGTTTAGCTGGGTGACACCGCTTGGGTTGCCTCTCTGCATGAGTTCCCTTATTCTGGTTATTGTCTTTATCTATGTGTTTGGTCTGGTGACCTTTCATTGGTGTCAGTGTGTGGCTCTGTGTGCGCAGCCCGAGTGCCAGTCCCTTCCAGGCAGGGTTGCCAGGTGGAAAATTTTTTTCCAGCCCGATCGAGCCCAAAAAACAGCCCAAAACCCGCCCAAACACAAACCCCGCCCCTGACACCCCCACCCCCACGTCATCACGCCCGCCCCCGCCGTCATCAACCCCGCCCCCGCCGTCACTGGCCCCGCCTCCCCGTCATCGGCCCCGCCTCCCACGTCATCGGCCCCGCCTCCCCGTCATCGGCCCCGCCTCCCACGTCATCGGCCCCGCCTCCCCGTCATCGGCCCCGCCTCCTACGTCATCGGCCCCGCCTCCCACGTCACTAACCCCGCCCAAAACGTCATTAACCCCACCCAAAAACGTCACTAACCCCGCCCCCCCGCGGCCGAAAAAACCGCACTGAAGGCCAAAAACAGCCCAAAAAACCGCAACCCGCCGCGGGCAAAAATTTCCCGCGGCGGGTCGCGGAAAACCGCCCAATTGGGCGGTAAAACCGCCCACCTGGCAACACTGCTTCCAGGACTTCTCTCTGTTCTTTTCCCTTCTCTTGTGTGTGATTGGGTCATAGGCGGTCGGTGGCCCAACTGTTTGGGGAGGCTAAAGGGGGCGGGGTTAGGGGTGGGGCTTAAATCCATAATTGTCTGATAACACACAGAAAAAATAAATAAATAAAAATAAAAGTCACAATTAATACCTTTTATTAAATTTAGATATTAGATATGTATCATATGTCAAAGAATAAAGTGGTTGCTCAAAGCATATTTTAACCACAATCGCTCAACTGCAAAACACTATGCACAACTTTGTGCAAAAACACACTCAGAACCTTACTGTACCATAAATATTACACTGGGCAGAACCTAATACACCAATATGCCACCCATACGGAAAATGCAGACCGCCAACAATATGAAACAAGGGATCATATCATCACAATTCTCATGTAGAGCCACAAAACACCCTAATTCATGTTTAATGTGGGATAAAATGCCATAAATAAGTAAATAAATATAAACTTTTAATGTTGAGCACCTGATTCTCAAAGTGGACATATTCCAAACACTATAATGAAAATAAAATGATATTTTCTACCTTTGTAGTCTGGTGACTTTTTCTGATCATGCTGGCCCAGTATCCGATTCTGCTGCAATCTGTCCTCAGTGCAGGTCAGGAAGTCATCCTCATTAAATATCTCCCTGGCAACCCAGGACACCTCCAGCCAACCCCCCCCCCCCCCCCCCCCCCCCCCGCTCTCCCAGCAGTAAGGTAAACAAATTAAACCATAAACCAATTTCTACAACTGGTTACACAAGGCTAGAGGGCTTTCACTGCAGCTCCTGCTGTGAGGATGGAGGTAAATCAACAATTTAAACCCCTCAGAGCAGCAGGACTCCACAGCTGATCCATCCTGCTGCAGCAGAGGAGGCTTGGCCTCTCCAAGCCTCTTATACCGGACGCCTATGGATTGGGATCCAGTTTGAACTTGCGGCCCGTACGCTTGCACTCTGTGCGTGTGGGTTCCCATTCAGCCTTGCGGCCCATATGAGTGGTCTATTTCCCTTTCTGGTGGTGCTCCTTGGTCTCCCTGAGTGTGCTGGGCTTTGTAGCCCATTGTTACTGTATAGCATGAGCTTGGTCTGCCCTAGGCCTCAGCCTAGGTCTGTCCTAGGACTCGGCCTAGGCCCAAGGGCTCACGATCAACCTTCCAGCAAGTAGCTTGGCAAAGCATTCCATAATTCTGGACTTGCAACCAAAAAAGTCGCAGCCCTCATGAATGCATAATGGGTGATTGATAACAGATCAGTTGTCAACTTTTTTACAGAGTCAATTCTCAGACCCCTAGTAGAAACAAACAATTTTATCACAGACTGAAAATACCATGGAACCTTCAAATAAACAGTTTGATGAATCAGATATAGGACTTTAATCTGAATCCTATATCACACAAGCAGGGCCGCCGAGAGACTGGGCCGGGCCCCCGCCACCCCCTGAGGTCGCCACCACTGCTCCCCCTCCACCCACCACTGGGCCGGGCCCCCTGCATTGAAATCACAGCGCCTCTCACCTCCGTGTGAAAGCACTGCAGGCAGTAGCAGATCACCTCCCTTCGGGCCTCCTTCCCTTCCTGTGTCCCGCCCTCGCAGAGGTTACGTCAGATGAGGGTGGGACACAGGGAGGGAAGGAGGCCCGAAGGGAGGCGATCTGCTGCTGGCTGCAGCGCTTTCACACTGAGGTGAGAAGTCCTGTGATTTCAATGCAGGGGGCCCGGCCCGGTGGCAGACGGTCGACGACAGAATGCAGGTGGGACTGCAGCTCCAGGCCTCCCTTGGAGGCCCGGGCTTTTTGTCCCCCCTTTCTCGGCGGCCCTGCACACAAGTAACTGCCTCAAGGAGGGTGTAATATGATTCCACCTTGAAAGACCTACAACCAACCTTGCCACAGCATTCTGCACCACTTGCAAAGCTCTAACCTTAGCACTAGATACCCGCAGAAACAAAGCATTACAATAATCCACCTTTGATATCACCATGCTTTGAACAACAGAGCGAAAATCAGAAAAGGCCAACATTGGCTTCAATCGGTATAGCAAACGTAATTGAGCAAAAGAAACTTGAATAACATGACCAATCGCATAGTAAGATGTGCATCCAACATCACCCCCAACAGCTTCATTTCTTAACAACCATCTCCACTTCACATACTTCTATTATCTGAGGCCACCTATCATCCTTAACACTTCCCACAATCCTAATCTCAGATTACTAGGGTGTATGATATACTCACATCACCCCTCTCCTCAAGTCACTTCACTGGCTTCCGATCAGGTACAGCATACAGTTCAATCTTCTCCTTCTAACCTACAAATGCACTCGATCTGCAGCCCCTCCTTACCTCTCTACCCTCATCTCCCCTTACGTTCCTACCCGTAACCTCTGCTCTAAAGACAAATCCCTCCTTTCAGTAAACTTCTCCACCACCGCCAACTCCAGGCTCCACCCTTTCTGCCTCGCCTCACCCCATGCTTGGAATAAACTCCCTGAGCCCATACGCCAGGCCCCCTCCCTGCCCATCTTCAAATCCTTGCTCAAAGCCCACCTCTTCAATGTCGCCTTTGGCATCTAACCACTTTACCTCTATTCAAGAAATCTAGACTGCCCCAACTTGTCATTTCGTCCTTTAGATTGTAAGCTCCTTTGAGCAGGGACTGTCCTTTTTTGTTAAACTGTACAGCGCTGCATAACCCTAGTAGTGCTCTAGAAATGTCAAGTAGTAGTAGTAGTATTTGGCCAGTGCAGATGTTTATATTAAAGTAGATGAGATTACAGAGCTTTCTATGTATTCAGTATAACAAAAGCCAGTTTGTCTTTGGCTGCAGTCAACAAGGGAATGTTAATTTCACAGACAGTGCTCGATAAGGGTCTGAGTCGCTTTGAAGTAAGAAAAGTTGAGATTCTCTGATAGATATGCAGTCATTTGATTGAACTTCTTATTTTATTTCTATTTTGTACTTTTATATATTGAAACAAGGTAAAATAGTTTTAAAGTCTATTATCTGATATCTAGTAGGCACTTCTGTTCACTAGAGACATCGATCTAAAGACTGTATTTCACATATGTGAGACTATTGGTAGTTTAATTGAGGGGGAGCTTCAGCAGATATCAGAAATTTAGAGATAATATAGGTTAAAGATATGAACTTCAACTCAGGGAATTGCAGTTATGGTTTCATCATTATGCAGTTCCTGAATCCTGGTGTTGTTTGATGATCCAGTTGATGCAGATGCAGATTCACTAGAGGCCTTTTCTTTTGTTGTTGTAGATCCTGCTCATCACAGGAAAGAGAGAGGTTGCTTGCTTGTAGAGTGCAGAGAGACAGAAAGTTGCTTTTATCCAGTCAAAACAATGAGGTTAAACTAAGTGAAGGAAAGAAATCTCAAAATAAACTCAGGGCTGGTGACCCAACATATAATGAGCAGAATATGTAAGAATTTGAACAGTAAATAAACAAATAGTGTGTTATTTAGCCTGAAATGTGGGAGCCTGATGTTAACACAGCCCTGCAGCTCCTAGACCATTTTTACCACGGCCATAAACTCTGATTTTCTATTTATTTCATTAATGTCCATATGCTATAAACGAGGAAGAACTATTGGCGAATTATTATCAAACCAATGATATGGAAAACCGGTGGGTATTACTGAAGGCATTCATGAGACATGTGGCAAATGCCAATGGTGCTCTTATGCTATAACAGGATCAATTTGGAAGCATCCTACAACAGGTCAAACACTTAGATCCAAACATATCACTTCATGTAATAGTACCAATGTAGTATATATTATAGAGTGTCCGTGTCACCCAGTTTATGTCGGGCACATTAGTAGTCTGGTAAAAGTAAGACTTAATGAATATAAATCTTGCATCACCACAGACAATTTACAAGCAGTATTAGTAGAACATTGGCAGGAATGTCAACACAAGTGGCAAGATTTAGAATTGAAAGATGAACTTGCAGAACTATTGTTAGTAATATGTAATTTATCTTTAAAATCACGCATGGTACCGGAAGATTGGAGGGTGGCCGATTTTTAAAAAGGGTTCCAGAAGTGATCCGGGAAATTACTGACCCTTGAGCCTGATGTCTGTGCTGGGCAAAATGCCAAGATGCTGAGTCCACTCCAAGTTCTAGTTCTGGTCAAGATGCTGAGTCCAGTGCGAGTTTCAGTGACAGCATATTCAAAACCATGGATTAATGAGACAAAGCCAATATGGATTTAGTGAAGGGAAATCTTGTCTCATCAATCTACTACATTTCTTTGAAGGGGTGAACAAACATGTGGATAAAGGTGAGCCAGTCGATATTGAGTATCTGGATTTTCAAAAGGCATTTGACAAAGTACCTCATGAAAGACTTCAGAGGAAATTGGAAAGTCATGGGAATGTTATATTGTGGATTGAAAACTGGTTAAATGATAGAAAACAGAGAGTACAGTTAAATGATCAGTATTCTCAATGTAGAAGGGTAGATAGTGGGGTTCCGCAGGGGTCTGTGTTGGGACCGCTGCTTTTTAACATATTTATAAATGATCTAGATATGGGAATAATTTGTGAGGTAATTAAATTTGCCGACGACAAGGTTATTCAAAGTTGTTAAATTGCAAGAGGATTGTGAAAAATTGCAAGACAACCTTATGAGACTGGGAGATTAGGCATCCAAATGGCGGATGTTGTTTAATGTGAGCAAGTTACATAATGCAAGTTTCCGAGTTAGGAGTCACTGACCAGGAAAAGGATCTAGGAGTCATCATTGATGATATAGCTATGGCAGCAAAGAAAGCAAATAGAATGTTAGGTATTATTAGGAAAGGAATGGAAAATAAAAACAAGGATGTTATAAGGCCTTTGTATCGCTCCATGGTGCGACTGCACCTTGAATACAGTGTGCAATTCTGGTCACCGCATCACAAAAAAGATATAGTGGAATTAGAAAAGGTACAGAGAAGGGCGACAAAAATGATAAAGGGGATGGGACGACTTCCCTATGAGGAAAGGCTGAAGCGTCTAGGGCTCTTCAGCTTGGAGAAGAGATGGCTGAGGGGAGATATGATAGAGGTCTATAAAATAATGAGTGAAGTGGAGCGATTAGACATGAATCGTTTGTTTACTCTTTCCAAAAATACTAGGACTAGGGGTCATGCGATGAAGCTACAAAGTAGTAAATTTAAAACGAATCAGAGAAAATATTTCTTCACTCAACATGTAATTAAACTCTGGAATTCGTTGACAGAGAATGTGGTAAAAGCAGTTACCTTAGTGGTGTTTAAAAAAGGTTTGGATAGCTTCCTAAAAGTCCATAGACCATTATTAAAATGGAGTAGTGAAAATCCACTGCTTATTTCTAGGATAAGCAGCATAAAATGTATTGTACTGTTTTGGGATCTTGCCAGGTACTTGTGACCTGGATTGGCCACTGTTGGCAACAGGATACTGGGCTTGATGGACCTTCAGTCTGTCCAGGTATGTGTCACGATTGTGACTATATTTTCTGTCGGACTTGCTTTGGGGTTCCTCCAGCCACGCTACGTTGGCATGGAAATCCTGAAGCCTGGGTGGAAATCCTGAAATCCGTTCCAGTCCAGGCTAGTCCATTCTGGGATCCTGTTCCAGCCAGGCTGTGCTCTGCTCTTGTGTTGCTGAGCCCCACCCTGCTGGTGACCTCACCCGTAGTGCCTTTATTAAGCACCTGGGAACTTTCAGGCTTTGCCTTTGCATCGCTATAGGTCAGTTGGTGTGCTTCTGCACTTCTGCTTTAATGTTCTGTCTGTGGGCTTTTGCCTTCTGCTTCTGTGTTCTGTCTGTGGGCTTTTGCCTTCTACTTTAGTGTGTCTGTTTGTGGGCTTTTGCCTTCTGCTTTAGTCTGTGTCTGTTTGTTGGCTTTTGCCTACTGCCTTAGTGTGTTAGTTTGTGGGCTTCTGCCCTCTGCCTCAGTGTTCTGTCTGTCTGTGGGCTTTCTGTTTTATTTCCCTGTGTGTTGGTGGCTGCCTGGTGTTCAGCCTTCAGTTGTGTTCTGGTCTTAGGTGGTAATTGTAGCCCAGCTTTGGGTTTAGCCTTGTCTGTCTATTTTGTGTTCTTGTTTCCCTCTACCTTTCCCTCCAGTCCTTGTTTGTGCAAGCTTGTTGCTGAGTCCTGTTACCTGGGGAGGTTGCCCAGTTCTGTGTCCTGATTCCTGGCCCTGTTAGTCAAGCTTGCTCTTGAGTCCTTTCCCCTGTGTGTGTTCCTGGATCCTGTAAGTCCTGCCGGCCACCTGCACCTGGGGGCTCAACCCCTGGGGAATGGTGGTCAAGTGTAGGTGAAGTCTGTTCCAGTCCTGTATCCCTGCCTGATTATCTATGTCTGTAGTTCCCTGCCGTGTTGGTGTGTTGCCCAGTACTGGTTGGAGGTTTTGCCTGCCACTGTCGCTCTACAGCAGTGGCTCAAGGGCTCACAAATCCTGTTTCTCCTCGAGAGGCCTGACAGAATGCAAAGGCCATGAGTTCGGCAAGATCATCCTACCGGCTGGGCTTCCAGCCTAGGACTCTTTCCCCTGTTGGCAATCCGGGTCATCACCCAGGTTTAGCTCCTGTTTCTCGTGTGAAGTTCGGTTCCAGTTTAATTATGGTTTTTGATCCTTTCATGACATTTTATAAGTATCGTGGAACACTTTTGTCGGATCCAGCTTTGAAGAGACTTCCTGAAGCGGCAGCAGAGAGAAAGCGTGTCCGGGAGCTTATGATCGCTGACTACCCAGTTTCTGCCATTGATCCTATGACCCCGCTCTTCGAATACCACTGCCTACTTGTCTCTCTTCCAGTCCTGCGGAATACTCTGGAGGCTGATGCTGAAAGAAAGTGTCTTAGTAATCCCAAGCTCCGGGCTTACCTGCAGTCCAGCCTGAGTTCCAGTTGTTCTGAGTCCAAGCTGAGTTCCAGTGCCAGCCGAGATGCTGAGTCTTCTCCAGCTCCAGCCAAGCTGCCTAGTCCATTCTGAGTTCCAGCTCCAGCCAAGATGCTGAGTCCACTCCGAGTTGCAGTTCCAGCCCAGATACTGAGTCCATGCCAAGTTCCAGTTCCAGCCAAGATGCTGAGTCCAATTCGAGTTCCAGTTCCAGTCTAGCTGCTGAGTCTACTCCGGGTTCCAGTTCCAGCTAAGAGGCTGAGTTTAAGCGGAGTTCCAGTTCCAGTCCAGACACTGAGCCCAGTCCGGGTTCCAGTTCCAGCCTAGATGCTGAGTCCAAGTCGGGTTCCAGTCCAGACGCTGAGCCCATTCCGAGTTTCAGTTTCAGCCCAGATGCTGAGTCCAAGCCGAGTTCCAGTTTCAGCCAAGATGCTGAGTCCAAGTCGAGTTCCAGTTCAAGTCTAGCTGCTGAGTCTACTCCGAGTTCCAGTTCCAGCCAAGATGCTGAGTTCAAGCGGAGTTCCAGTTTCAGCCTAGATGCTGAGTCCACGCCGAGTTCCAGTTCCAGTGCAGATGCTGAGTCCAAGTCGAGTTCCAGTTCCAGCCCAGACGCTGAACCCAGTCCAGGTTCCAGTTCCAGCCAAGATGCTGAGTCCACGTCAAGTTCCAGTTCCAGCCTAGCTATTGAGGCTACTCCGAGTTCCAATTCCAGCCAAGATACTGAGTTCAAGCTGAGTTCCAGTTCCAGCCCTGATGCTGAGTCCAGTCCGGGTCAGTTCCAGCCCAGATGCTGAGTTCAAGTCAAGTTCCAGTTCCAGCCAAGATGCTGAGTCTTCTTCGAGTTCCAGATTCAGCCAAGATGCCGAGTCCACTCCAAGTTCTAGTTCTGGTCAAGATGCTGAGTCCAGTGCGAGTTTCAGTGACAGCCAAGATGTGAATTCCAGTCTTATACTCCAGGCTCATGTCTTGAAACTCATCAGGAGGTTTCACCATAGTTATCCGTGGAAACCCAAGTCCTCTGGGGAGACTGAAGGGCCTTTGAGAGGGAGGTACTGTCACGATTGTGACTATATTTCCTGTCGGACTTGCTTTGGGGTTCCTCCAGCCAAGCTAAGTCGGCGTGGAAATCCTGAAATCCGTTCCAGCCCAGGCTAGTCCATTCCAGGATCCTGTTCCAGCCAGGCTGTGCTCTGCCCCACCCTGCTGGTGACCTCACCCGTAGTGCCTTTATTAAGCACCTGGGAACTTTCAGGCTTTGCCTTTGCATTGCTATAGGTCAGTTGATGTGCTTCTGCACTTCTGCTTTAACGTTCTGTCTGTGGGCTTTTGCCTTCTGCTTCTGTGTTCTGTCTGTGGGCTTTTGCCTTCTACTTTAGTGTGTCTGTTTGTGGGCTTTTGCCTTCTGCTTTAGTCTGTGTCTATTTGTGGGCTTTTGCCTACTGCCTTAGTGTGTTAGTTTGTGGGCTTCTGCCCTCTGCCTCAGTGTTCTGTCTGTCTGTGGGCTTTCTGTTTTATTTCCCTGTGTGTTGGTGGCTGCCTGGTGTTCAGCCTTCAGTTGTGTTCTGGTCTTAGGTGGTAATTGTAGCCCAGCTTTGGGTTTAGCCTTGTCTGTCTATTTTGTGTTCTTGTTTCCCTCTGCCTTTCCCTCCAGTCCTTGTTTGTGCAAGCTTGTTGCTGAGTCCTGTTACCTGGAGAGGTTGCCCAGTTCTGTGTCCTGATTCCTGGCCCTGTTAGTCAAGCTTGCTCTTGAGTCTACTACTACTACTTAACATTTCTAGAGCACTACTAGGGTTACGCAGCGCTGTACAAAATAAACAAAAAAGGACGGTCCCTGCTCAAATGAGCTTACAATCTAAAGAACGAAATGTCAAGTTCTGCAGTCTAGATTTCCTGGGTGGAGGTGTAGAGGTTAGGTGCCGAAGGCGACATTGAAGAGGTGGGCTTTAAGCAGAGATTTGAAGATGGGGAGGGAGGGGGCCTGACGTATGGGCTCGGGGAGTTTGTTCCACGCGTGGGGTGAGGCGAGGCAGAAAGGGCGGAGCCTGGAGTTGGCGGTGGTGGAGAAGGGTACTGAAAGGAGGGATTTGTCTTGAGAGCGGAGGTTACGGGTAGGAACGTAAGGGGAGATGAGGGTTGAGAGGTAAGGAGGGGCTGCAGATCGAGTACATTTGTAGGTTAGTAGCAGAAGCTTGAATTGAATGCGGTACCTGATCGGAAGCCAATGAAGTGACTTGAGGAGAGGGGTGATGTGAGTGTATCGGTTCAGGCGGAAGATAAGACGTGCAGCAGAGTTCTGAATGGACTGAAGGGGGGATAGGTGGCTAAGTGGGAGACCAGTGAGGAGTAGGTTGCAGTAGTCAAGGCGCGAGGTAACGAGAGAGTGGATGAGAGTTCGGGTGGTGTGCTTAGAGAGGAAAGGGCGGATTTTGCTAATGTTATAGAAGAAGAAGCGACAGGTCTTGGCTAACTGCTGGATGTGCGCAGAGAAGGAGAGGGAGGAGTCGAAGATGACATCAAGGTTGCGGGCAGATGAGACGGGGATGATGAGAGTGTTATCAACTGAGATAGAGAGTGGAGGTAGAGGAGAAGTGGGTTTGGGTGGGAAGACAAGAAGTTCGGTCTTGGCCATGTTCAGTTTCAGGTGGCGGTTGGACATCCAGGCAGCAATGTCGGATAAGCAGGCCGATACCTTGGCCTGGGTTTCCGCAGTGATGTCAGGTGTGGAGAGATAAAGCTGGGTGTCGTCAGCATAAAGATGATACTGGAAGCCATGAGACGAGATCAGGGAGCCCAGGAAAGAGGTGTAGATAGAGAAAAGAAGGGGTCCAAGGACAGAACCCTGAGGGACTCCAACAGAGAGCGGGATAGGGGTGGAGGAAGAGCCATGAGAGTGTACTCTGAAGGTACGATGGGAGAGATAAGAGGAGAACCAGGAGAGGACAGAGCCCTGGAACCCAAAAGAGGACAGTGTGTCAAGAAGTAAGTTGTGATTGACAGTGTCAAAAGCGGCGGATAGGTCAAGGAGAATGAGGATGGAGTAATGACCTTTGGATTTGGCGAGGAACAGGTCATTACAGACTTTGGATAATGCCATTTCTGTCGAGTGAAGTGGGCGAAAGCCAGATTGAAGCGGATCAATGATGGTATGAGAGGCGAGAAAATCAATGCAACGGCGCGTTCAAGTATTTTGGAGAGGAAGGGTAGGAGGGAGATGGGGCGGTAGTTGGAGGGATAGGTAGGGTCAAGTGAAGGTTTTTTGAGGAGAGGTGTGACAACAGCATGCTTGAAGGTGTCAGGGACAGTCGCGGTGGAGAGAGAGAGGTTGAGGATATGACAGATGGGAGGGGTGATAGTAGGAGAGATGGTGATAAGTAAGTTGGTGGGGATGGGGTCTGAGGAACAGGTGGTGGATTTCGAGGAGGAGAGAAGATGGGCGGTTTCCTCTTCAGTGATATCAGGAAAGGAGGAGAAGGAGGCCTGGGTTGATTGGTTGAGGGAGTGGGTGATAGGATGAAGAGGAGGAGAAGGTTTAGTGGTGAATTCGAGGTTGATCTTCTGGACCTTGTCGTGGAAGTAGTCAGCCAGTGATTGAGGAGAGAGTGAGGGGGGGTGGGAGCGGAGGGCACTTTGAGGAGGGAGTTGAGGGTGGCGAAGAGACGACGAGGGTTAGAGCTGAGGGAGTTAGTCAAGTGAGTGTAGTAGTCCTGTTTGGCGAGGAATAGGGAGGACTGGAAGGAGGATAGCATGAATTTGTAGTGAATGAAGTCAGTATGGGTGCGAGATTTCCTCCATAGGCGTTCAGCCAATCGGGAGCAGGAGCCGATCGGGAGCAGGAGCAGGAGTCCTTTCCCCTGTGTGTGTTCCTGGATCCTGTAAGTCCTGCCGGCCACCTGCACCTGGGGGCTCAACCCCTGGGGAATGGTGGTCAAGTGTAGGTGAAGTGTGTTCCAGTCCTGTATCCCTGCCTGATTATCTATGTCTGTAGTTCCCTGCTGTGTTGGTGTGTTGCCCAGTACTGGTTGGGGGTTTTGCCTGCCACTGTCACTCTACAGCAGTGGCCCAAGGGCTCACAAATCCTGTTTCACCTCGAGAGGCCTGGCAGTATGGCAATACTTATGTACTTACGTACTTACGTGTAGTAGATATGGGATCTACAGTCTCTACTATATATGCAAGTCACTTTTATAAGCATTTCAAAAACCCTGTTGAGCTCAAGGAAGTCAACTGGATTACAGTATCTGTGGCAAATGGCACAGAACTACCAGTGTTTGGATGCATCTTCGCGGATGTCCAGTGTATGGGATAAGTAGTTCCTTCACGTTGCATTTTTATAGTGTGTGACAACTTCAGAAATGGAAAAGTAGAGGAGACTGAAGCTCCAGGAATTTTTGGTATGAATGTGATCAAGCATCTGGAAGGTGTGTTTAAGAACATTATGTCCTTCACTGGGAAGTCAGGTCAAGTTTCTAGAATTATGACCAATTTAGTAGAAGTGAAAAAGAGTGATGATTGGGATACTGATGAATGCCTGGGTTTTGTGAAATTGGCCAGCAAACGTCCGATAGTTATCCCACCCATGTCCAAAAAGCTCCTCCCAGGCATAGGCGCCCGGTATAAGAGGCTTGGGGAGGCTAAGCCTCCCCAAGCCAAACAATCAGAGGCGGAGCTTGATGACCTCACTAGTTTCACGCGGCACGCTCCCCCCCCCCCCCCCCCCCCCCCGCGATGACACCGACACACATGACCCAGTTCCGCCCGCCCGGGGCTCGGACAGACTCACCGACGACGCAATCAGCTGATTGCAGTAGTTCCGCCCGCTCGGGCTCTCACTGGCGCTCCGCGGTCCTGTGCCTCGCCCCCTTGACCTCAGGCAGCCAGTCAGTCATCCTCCTCGCTGCTCGCTCCCGTGCTGCATAGGCGGGAACACGCGGGAAGCGGGGCGCCTCACGTAGGGAAAGCACTGCAGGCTCAAGGCTGGCTGGTAAGAAGAAGAACAATTGGACAGGGAGCCAGAAACAGAGACTCTGCTGCCTATAGTGAACACCTCATTTTCCAGCAGATGGTGATGACTTCCTGACCTGCACTGAGCACAGATAGCAACAGAATCGGATACTGGACCAGCATGATCAGAAAAAGTCACCAGACTACAAAGGTAGAAAATATCATTTTATTTTCATTATAGTGTTTGGAATATGTCCACTTTGAGAATCAGGTGCTCAACATTAAAAGTTTATATTTATTTACTTATTTATGGCATTTTATCCCACATTAAACATGAATTAGGGTGTTTTGTGGCTCTACATGAGAATTGTGATGATATGATCCCTTGTTTCATATTGTTGACGGTCTGCATTTTCCATATGGGTGGTATATTGGTGTATTAGGTTCTGCCCAGTGTAATATTTATGGTACAGTAAAGTTCTGAATGTATTTTTGCACAAAGTTGTGCATAGTGTTTAGCAGTTGAGCGACTGTGTTTAGAATATGCATTGAGCAACCACTTTATTCTTTGACATATGATACATATCTAATATCTAAATTTAATAAAAGGTGTTGTGACTTTTATTTTTATTTATTTTTTCTGTGTGTTATCAGACAATTATGGATTTAAGCTCCACCCCTGGCCCCACCCCTAACCCCGCCCCCTTTAGCCTCCCCAAACAGTTGGGCCACCGACTGCCTATGCTCCCAGGAAAATGTCAAAGAGTAAGAGACCACCAAAAAGGTTAACCTGTCAGATAAAGTATTTGTTGCTAACGATTTAGCAAGTCCAAATCGAGGCTTTGTGCCTGTGAGAATGATGAATGTGAGTGAGAAAAACATTGTTCTATCTACTAGGACCAGAGTGGCAGAGTTATTTAAGCCAAATGAAGTGCTGACACCAGGCAGAGAGGAGATGATACTGAAGAAATTCCTGAGAACATTGCTGAGGAATGGATGCAACAACTTCCTCCAGTAAATGTTGATTGGGAGATGCTGGATGAATCACAGTCTTTGCAGTTGAAGAGGCTGTTATGGAAGCATCGCCATGCTTTCTCTGAGAGCGATACTGATATAGGGTATACCATGCTCATAACTCATGAGGTAACCACTGGAGGAATGGCACCTATTAAACAACTCTATCAGAGAGTGTCCCCACAGATTTTTGATCGGTTTGAGAAGCATGTCCAAGACTTCGTTGACCAGGGCATTCTGAGAAAAAGCTGCAGTCCATGGGTCTCACCTGCAGTTGTTATAAAGAAAAAGGATGGGAGTCTGCACTTCTGTGTGGACTACAGGAAGCTCAATGTTGTAACAATCAAAGATGCGTATCCATTGTCCCGGATCAATGACTCTCTGGATGTGTTGGGGAGCGCAAAGTGGTTTACATCCTTGGATGGGGATGCACCCTTGAGATATGGAAAAAAACAGCAGTCACAACTCTGTTTGGCTTTTTAGAATGGGCATGGATGCCATTTGGCCTGTGTAATGCCCCAGCAAGCTTTCAACGCTTGATGGAGACCGTGATTGGGGAATATGTCTTTGAAATACTGCTGCTCTATCTGGATGATGTCTTAGTATATGCTTCAACTTTTGAACAGCATCTGCAGCGTTTAGATAAGGTGTTCACCAGATTGACCGAATGTGGGTTGAAACTGAAACCAGCAAAATGCAAGTTACTATGTAAGAGCGTAAAATTCCTTGGTGGAAGGAGTATCTACTGACAAAGAAAAGATCCAAGCATTACAAACTTGGAAAGTGCCAACAACCCAGACAGAAGTAAGAAGTTTCTTGGGATTCACAAGCTTTTACCGATGCTTCATCCCAAATTTTGCTGAAATTGCTGCTCCGCTTCACCAATTAACTGGAAAGACAGAGAAGTCAAAGGTAGAGACCCCTCTCAACTGAACTCCTCAATGCCAGAAGGCCTTTGATAAGCTGTGGGAAAAACTGACGTCATCTCCAATTTTAGAATTTCCCAAATTTAACAACCCATTGGTGCTGACAACTGATGCAAGTTATAGTGGCTTGGGAGCAATTCTAAGCCAGGTGAAAGATGGGGTTGAGAGAGTGATTGCTTATGCCAGCAGAGGATTAAGAAAGTCAGAAAGGAATGATAAAAATTTACAGTGCATTTAAATTGGAACTTCTTGCCTTGAAGTGGGCCGCAACCGAGAAAGCCTTTTGTGGTATGGACAGATCACAACCCACTTGAGAGTACAAAAATCCAGGCTGTTGAGCAAAGATGGCTTGCACAGTTGGCCGAATTAAATCCTCCCGCACTTGTTTGACAGGTCTGGGCTGTCAAAAGCCCAAACCTGTCAAACACCTGAAAGATCTGCCCCATCCCCTGCCCCGAGGCCCGAGCAATTGGGGCTGGAGGTCCAGTGGACCTCCGGTCCCCCCGACGATCCCACCCCCCCCCCCAAGTTCAGGGAGGGCTTGAGACTCGGTGGGTCTCCAGCCCCCCCAAAACCCCCTGAAATTGGTCCATGGTGGTTGCAGCAAACACCCTCCCACCCAGCGAGCGATGGGGGGGGGGAGATGAAGGTCCGGCAGACCTCCAGCCTACCCCAACTCCCCCCCAGCATTGTCCGAGCAGTCCCTGGTGGTCTAGTGTTAGGACAACCCCCTCCCAGCCCCCTAGCCCCCTCCCGGCCCCCCTACCTTCAGTTGGAGGAGGGACGCAGCCTGCCTCCCTCCTCTTCTTTGGGCTGATGATGCCGCAAAATGGCGGCACCCAGCCCCGCCCCGTGCATCTTGGGATATGCTGGGCAGGGCTACAGACCATGTCCCTTACCTGGGGGGGTGAGATCGTTAGGCGGACCGGAGGTCCACCGGACCTCCAGCCCCCTGTTTGCAGGTTTGCTTTGGGGGGGAACGGGGGCCTGCCAGCATGCAACTGCATGCTGGACAGGGCTCACCATTCCTCCCCAATGATCGGCAAATCCTAATGCCAGCTCAGAGGTGGCGTAGGGTTTGCCGCGGCCAGCGACCCAATCTTTGGCAAGCTGATCGCTGATCATTGGGGATGAATGTGCTGAGCCCTGTTTAGCATACATTTGCATGCTACCTGTGCTCGAGGGCTCTAGTATGGCGCTAACAGCCTCTAGCGTTGGCGTTTGCTTTTGATCATGAGGGTATAAATGTGTAGTTTGATGGCACTAATGATTGTAAGATATTTTGATCAAATTGTATAGAAATTATATGGATTTACTTTTCTAAAAATATAACTTTTCTATTCTTTGCTATGGAAAGTTATTTTCCAAAATGGAGATTGTGAAAAAATGCTAATTAGGGTCCATGCAGCAAACACCCTGTGTTCTGAAACCTGATTGGCTACAGAGGTCAGCTGGTGACTCAGAAACACAGTCTCCCTTGGCAATTGCTTGCCAAGAAGTGGAGGAGGGGCTGAAGACACTGAAGAGGGAAGATGTATGTGTGGAAATTCTGACTGCATGACAGGATTTCTGAGACAGAAAGTATGTGAAAGTAAGTTTTTCTGCAAGTGTTTGAGCTCTGAGTGCAGATGAAGTAAGCTAGAGGAGAAAGGTGTTGGATTTGAGCAGAGAAAAAAGAACTAAACCTGATTTTTGTTTTTTTCTGTGCTATTTAAAACTTTTGCAAGTTAAGACTGTGGTAGACAGACCAAGTGCATGATTGTGTAAAACAAGTTTGTGTGACTGTATTAATCTCAGTTAAGCCACTTAGGAAACTGGTCTCTAAAGCTTAAGGTTGGACTTGCAGCATATGTATGCTGCATGGTCTGCTTGAGTAGTAGTGTGGAGAATGGTATGATTTTTTAGAGAGACCAAGTTGCTGTGGGCAATGTGACTACAAGATCCAGTGAAGAGTGCCCTTCCTTAGTTAGGGTACTCAGTAAAAGAATAGAAAAACTATTTAAGGTTACACAATTATTATTTATTTTGTTAGTTAGAAAGCCACAGTTGTCCCTGGATCCCAGCTAGGGCTGTTCCTGCTGTTAGGAAGGAATGTTTTTTTTGTTGATTTTATTTAAAGTGTGAGGCAGTAGGTCCCTGTACTGGAAGAAAAGAATCTGAGCTCCAATGTAAAAGCAAGGAGAAGAAAGAAGAAGTTCCAAAAAGACCACCAAAGATAAGTCTGCACTCCCATGCACAGCTAAAGAAAGGACACTGAAAGGTCACTGAGTTTAATATGACTTACCTGTTCTAGAGACTGAATCTGGGTGTTCACACCTGAAATATTAGTTCAAAAAGAATCAATTCTTGAGATATACACAGTCACTGAGTTTAATTTGACTTACCTGTCCTAGAGACTGAATCTGAGTGTTCACACCTGAAAGACATAAATTAGTTCAAAAAGAATCAATTCTTGAGACATACACTATAAAGAAAAGTTATAACAATAGAGTAAGACAGAGCAAATACGATACTTTGGTTAATACTTATCTGATGGTTTCACTGTTGTTCTTAAGCTGTACTACTGCACCTGTTAGGGACATTTCTGTTATTAGTTTACGTTTAAATGTATGTTTATGCAACAAAAGAACCTAATGTGTTAGCAACACCACATTTTCTATACCCCAAATAATAACTTGTACTTACCATCTGTCTGATGACTGGGTCCAAAATCCTTTTAGTTTTCTTTCCTCTCCATAGTTTAGAACTTTGGAGGTGAGGTTAGTTTAATTGCCTCTGAGCTCAAAGGTGAACTGCAAGCTTGAGGTATTCGACCACGGCAGGGCCTTCTGAGACTTGGAAGCTACATTACTGCAAGCAAATTGGTCAGGGTAAATTGTAGTTTAGGTCACTGTACCAGTTTGTGAATAAACTACATAAAACATATGAGTCTCAAATATCAGATAAAGGAAGTTCAAATGCAGAGAAGTTAGCACTTTATTTTAAATCTAAGATTGACAAGATTAGGGACTCGCTGGCTCCAATAAAACTGCTAGAGTTGGATAGGGAGTTGAATGTGCATGACGGAATGGCAGCAGATAGAACTTTGGGCCACTTTTATTTTACCTTCTACTCACATGACAGCTATTTACTTGAAAATTTTTTCAGCATCTTATTGTATGCTAGATTCCCATACTAATGTTTTGATGAAAATGGCTTCACCTACATTTATATGTAATGCTGAGAAATGTGAGGTCAGTTCTTATGAAGAGCAACTTTCCAGAAAAAGAGGGTAAAATAATATTAATACCGATACCTAAGAATCTTTCAATTCACTTTATCAAAAGTGGTATAGAAACCACTGGTATATAATTTGAAACAAGATGATGGAGGGTATCGTCGCTATTCGTAGATAGGTATAACATTCTCCATAATTTCCAATCTGGTTTCCAAAGCGGGTTTAGCACCAAAACAATTATAGCAACATTGATATCTAATATTAGGGAAGCAACTAGTATGGGTAAAAGAGTTTTGCTGTTAACAGTTCGATATGTCAAACGCATTTAACTTGGTGGAGCATGACATTTTATTAAACGTAATGAGCTGCCTTGGAATAAAAGGAGTAGTGCTACAGTGATTTAATGGCTTTTTGAGTAAAGGAACATACCAAGTGAAGATGAGAGTAGAACTTTCCCTGGAATGGACCCCAACATGCGGGGTTCCTCAGGGCTCACCCTTATTTCTAATTTTAATTTGATGATTTGTTTGGATTTAAAATTGGAGTCTTTGGGTTTCTGCATTTTCATTTATGCAGATGACATACCGATCTGTATTCCCTTTGATGGAGAAATATCAACTGTTATAGCAAAGTTGAGCCCCTGGAGAGACACACACCAAAGTAGGAGAACAGAAACACTATGATCTTGAAGAAGAATGAAAAGGAGTAGTGTATGCAACAGGACACTTCCAATCCACACACAATGAAGAACGACGATGCAGTCAGACTATCCACAAAAAGAGATGGTTTTTCTTCTTCTCCAGAAGTGTATCCTAGTCATTTTAAAGACTGCTGCACTTTTTGCACATGTTATATTGGTCACACATTGTTTTGTGACATTTATTAAGACTCTTGAGGCAGGCACTTGGCCGAAACATGGTGCCAGGTCGAGTCTTTGATTTCTACTCCTTTTGATTCTTCATAAGCAAAGCTGAAAGAGTTTTGCACTGTCTAGAAACTTGGGCCAAGTTTTCAAAATTGAAACTAAATGCAGATAAAACCACAAACCACATTTTTGTTGATTAGTCATCCTCATCAACTATGTTCAGTGGACCATATTTCAATTAATGGGCCTAATTATAAACTGGAACCCCAATTGAAGCTCTTGGGTGTTATTCTGGATAGTCCTTTGACTCTTGATGCACATGTGCAATCATTGACAGTTAGAAATTTTTAAATTAATGTGGAAATTGAAACGCATTAGATCATGTTTTGAAGTAAACATCTTCTGGCTAATTGTTCAGACTTTACTATTATCACATTTGGTCTAATGTAACATTATTTATATGGGATGTAGTGCCTCAACAGGGCCGCTGAGAGCCCTCCAAGGGGGGCTCGGCTGCGGCGCAGGAGTTTTCTCTCTCCTGCTCCTGCATGTGTACATGGGTCAGAAAGGGAGCGCACATGCCTAGCAGCTCTGTGCACAATATTTTTGCTGGCTTTCATTATTGTGAACATAGGCTATACTGTACACATTGCATCAAGGCTGAAAATCTGCGCACATGGGCCATTAAAAACAGAGAGAACATTGCCTGATGACCCTGTATCTGGTGGTCCAATAATCCTATGGCAGGAGCAATCTCCAGTCACTCCAGCTTTCACTGCCATATCCAAAATGTCATCAGTAGTAGCACAAGACTACTACCATTTTGGAGATGGTGCCACTAGGACATGAGTGGCTGGGGATCACTCCTGCCCTAGGACTATTGGACCACCAAGTACAGGGCCATTAGGCCCTCAATGGTAGAGAGGGGCCCTTGGGGGGTGGGAGTGTTATGATTAGAGGGTGGGGAGATTGTGATTAGTGGGATGGGGAAGTGTTTTGGGCAGGGCCGTGCCGATGCAGTAAGCAAGGCAGGGGGGTGCCGCTGCCCTGCCGTCCCTGCCTTCTGCTCACTTGCAAAATCTTTCACCTGAAGTTGCAATTCTCCTATCTCTCCTGCCATCCTTTTCATGGCAAACAGGAAGCGATAGCAACACAGCAGAATTCACTGAGGTAGGCAGGCTCTTCAAGTTATTTGAGAGAAAGCGCAACCAGATTGCTATATATGCTTTGGTTTGGGGATAACTCCTCACTCAGGGTGAGCTTCAGAGCTTGAACAGCATTCAAATTAAAGAGAACCTGAAATTTTAAAAGTGCTAAAAATAAGTTTTAAAAGTATTTGCATTAAATCTAATTGCAGAATTCAGGTGCTGGGAGTCTGTACTTGGTTGTCATATGCTCAGATTTGTTTAAATCATAGGCAAATTAGTCCGTTTTTGGGAAGTTCTCATTTGCATATTTAAGGATAAAAAAATGATGGAAATGTTTACAGCCTTAATGTTAGGTCATGGCTCTGATCAAAAGTGTGAATGAAGTTTGATCCAAAAACAAAGGGTTTATCTAGTGTTTTTGACTAAAAATTCCCATTACAGTGTCTGTATGTTAATCTGCATTCAAATAGAGCTCTCTGATTGGATGATCAGCTTCTGTTAGCAATCTGCTGGGAAGGGAACAGAGTGAGACAGCAACTGACTGTCGGTTTGGCCAAGAGAGACATGCAGCTGTGAGTTCCTGTGTGTGTTGACTGAAATTATAAAAGAGTGCCTGATTATGTGGTAAATGAGAAAATATGAATGAAAAGAGGTTGGTGGAGATTGAAGTTTGAGGTTTCTCTAGTGAGAAAAGGATCTGAATATTTCAGGATTACTTGAAGTTTATGAATAATAGAAAAGGGTGAATTTCAGTTTGAGTGTTTAAATCCTATAAGCTATATAAAGGCTAGGTAGATTTAAGTGACTGAAAGCAAGGAAACCTTAATATTTGATCTGAAATAAATATTTGATCTGAGATAGTTGATCAGAGATAAATGTTTGATCTGAATTATATCCTTTGGTGCAAAGGAGATTAGAAAAAGAATCTTTGGAAACTAAGAGGACTTTGCTCACATTTTGAATTAGCATTCCTATTTTGAGTTGGAAATCTTTGGTTATGAAAATACATTTTGCTTTAATGAAATTGCTAAACTTTAGAGTCAGAGACTTATCAATGAGGGATACATACAGTGCTATTTTTTCCTGAGGTCCGGCTTACTTGCCTGCGCCCTTCTGTTCCTGCTCTGCTAGACGGAGGGGGGGGGCGCCAACTGATAGTCTGCAGGGGGGGCACCAGAGACCCTAGGCACGGCCCTGGTTTTGGGGGGAGAGTTCTAACTGGTACCTTGGTCCCTTTAAGCTCCAGCCAGGGAACATTTGGCTGCACCTTTGAAGCCCAATGCTCCTGGGCTGCTGGAATAACACTGCTTGCAAGGTGGCTCACAAACAGTGAAGAGGGGGAGGGGGATTTTGATCAGCACACAGCGCCTTTAAGCTCCAACCTGTGGCTTTGAGGCCCAATGCACCAGGCATGGTAAACGGGGGTTAGTTTACTATTATTTTATGACCACAATGTGGTTTGTGGAAAGTACCTGGTGTTCCCCGTAAGCCATGTTATGATTTATACATAGTAACGCTTTACATGCATTTGTGTGTTTTGTATCTCATTACTATATAACCTGTATTGACGTAAATATCTCCTGTGTTAGAACCCATTGTCATGTTATGGGGCTAATAATGCAGGTTATTGCCCTAACACAGCTTGATAATTACCCCCTTTAACTGGGTAGGAGCCCTCATTCATGCTGAATTTAGACACACATTTTTATATGTTTTTCAAAGAATATTTGAATTTATTTTTTTTGTTCTCTTGCTCCTTCATGCTTTGATTTGTGCTCATTGTTACATGTTCTACTGTACATAATAGGGCTCATTTTCAAAGCACTTAGACTTACAAAGTTCCATAGGTTACTATGAAACTTTGAAAGACTAAGTGCATTGAAAATACGCCTCAATGTTGACTAAATAATATGATCTAAACCTTGTCCACATCCCACCATTGCCTTAAAGGATTAAAATAAAGTTTATTTTGTTTTTGACTATTCTTTCCAGAAAAATGCAAGTCATTCTATAAAGTATGAATATTGTAATAGTGTAATAGGAAAAAACAGCACCACGGGCCTTTAAAAATGGAACACAGTTCTTTAATGAATGAGCCTTGACAAAAAAAGACCCGACACGGGCCGTGTTTCGGTGACTAGCACCTGCGTCAGGGGTCTACATAGAATACAAAACATAGAAATAATATATTTTTAAAAATTTTTTTAAATATAATGAGTAAAACCAAAGATTAATATTTAGACTCATCAAGCATACATATATAAGCCTATATAAACACCTAAAGCATTTAATATTTTAACATTGCATTTAATATTTTAACATTCTCATATATTATTATATAGTAATTTAAAAATAAAAGAACTATGTTCCATTTTTAAAGGCCCGTGGTGCTGTTTTTTTTGTTTGGACTTTAGTTTGTACTTTGTTCCCTCTCTTTTGTTACATCCAATAGTGTAATAGGTACATATTAAATTATCAGTAGGAAATTCAGTGCACACATTGAGAATCTTACTTGCAGTGGTCAGTGGTTTTTCAAAGTTCTCTTCTGTATTTTTGCACTCATTTTCCAGTTTCTGTGGATAAAAGGTCACAGTTAATGACATAATTGCTCACTTCTGAAGTAGAGTTAAAAGCCGCAGCATGAAAAATGGGTATGATTAGACTTGTTTTTGCATCATTTTGTACTCCTACCAATAACAATGCAAATCTTAAACTGTACTTAATTCATTTGCAAAAAAAAAACCAAAAAAACAAGGCCCCAATACTTAAAATGCTTTTAACAGCCAGGAGAGGCTTCTGGCCTTTTTAAATCTCTTGTCCAAGGGTAACCGGGTATATTCATAGGCACTTAACCAGATAGTGTCGCTGAAAATGTCTGATTAGTACCCAACCAGAAATCAGCTATTTTGGGGTGTTCCAGGGTTGATTCTGCTCTTAACCAGCCAAGGTAATTGCATAAATAGGGCCGTATAAAAATCTGCCCTATCTTTATGCAATTCACCATATCCAGTTAAGCACTCTCGTACACCCAGAAATTCAGTGTTGGTGCCCAGACATGGCCCGGCATGGAATTTCTAGGGATAACACCCGTGGCAGTCAGCAAAAAGCTGATTGCCACTAGCTGGAAAGTGAGCCCTGAATAAATTACTAAAACATTGTAGAGCAGCTACACTCTACCAGGGGGATGATCAGAAGCAAACGCCGGGGCTAGAAGCTGTTAGCACCATACTAGCGCCAGCGTTTGCTACCGCCCCTGATCAGAGCCCTCGAGCACGTGAAACAACGCGCTTGAGGGCTCTGAATGCAAGTAGCATGCAAATGCATGCTAAACAGGGCATTAGGTATTCCTCCCCAACAGTGACGTTCCTAGGGTGGCTGACACCCGGGGTGGATCGCCGATGCCCCCCCCCCCCCGAGTGCAGTGCGCCCCCCCCCCCCGGCAAAAGGACACCCCCCTCCCCCCTGGCGAAAGGACACCCCCCCGGGTGCATTTTTACCTGCTGGGGGGGTGCCGCGCGCCTGTCGGCTTCGCTCGTTCCATGCTCCCTCTGCCCCGGAACAGGAAGTAACCTGTTCCAGGGCAGAGGGAGCACGGAATGAACGGAGCTGACAGGCGCGCGGCACCCCCCCAGTGGCGTGCACCCGGGGTGGACCGCACCCACCGCCCCCCCCTTGGTACGCCACTGCTCCCCAATGATCAGCAGCCAGCGCACCAAAGATTGGGTCGCTGGTTGCGTCAAACCCTACGCCAGGTCCGAGCTGGTGTTAGTGTTTGCAGATCATTGGGGAGGAATGATGAGCCCTGTCCAGCATGCATTTGCATGCTGGCAGGCCCCCATTCCCCCCAACAAGCAAACCTGCCAGTGACAGGTGGGCTGGGGGTCTGCTGGACCGCTGGTTCCCCCCCGACAATCCCCCCCAGGTTCAGGGAGGGCTGACGATCCGGTGGGTCTCCAGCCCTCCCAACCCCCCCCCCCCCAGCATTGGCTAGGGTCCCTGGTGGTCCAGTGTCAATCTGCCCCCCTCCCTAACCCCCTCGGGGCAGGGGTAGTCAGGGCCTGGTGGTCCCATGGACCTCCAATCCCTGTGGTTGACAGGTTTAGGCTTTTGACAGCCCAGACCTGTCAAACAAGTGCGGGAGGATTGTGCTGAGCGCATGCTCATGTACAATTCACCCGCACATCTACCCCATGATCGGTGATAATTGCGTGCTTAAATTTGCATGCAATTATCTCTGATCATTGGTGCAGTAAAGCCCCGCGCTGTTCCAGCGCTATTTTAGAGTGCTGTTTGGAACAGCACGGGGCTTTTGATCATTTGTCTTTACATGCATTTAAGTAGCAGGAAAAATCTCCCTAAACTAATGTATAAAAATGCTACAGCTATGAGCCTTGGTCCCCTGCCTAGACTTTGGTTCAGGCTATAAAATGAGGGAGAAGCTTACAGGCCTGTGTGACTCTTGCTTGAACTCCCAGTGTTGGAGCTCTAAAGAGAACAACAGGAAACACAAAGGTGGGGGTCCAAAGGACAGAGTGACATTGTGGTCAGCCATGGTGTGAGAAAGGAAAGGTGTAGCTGGATGCAGGGTCTTGCTTAAGATTTGTGGTCATGCGAGCTAAAGACAAAACCATGTTAGCAAGATAAAAGCTACTCATTAGCATGAGCCAATCAGTGACAACCATGACATTAGCATAGATCCAATCAGGTATATCTATTGTCATATTATCCATATCCTGAGGGCACCTATAAAAATCAGAGTATTTCCTGGTTTAAGCTAGAGAGAAGGGTTGCCACTCTCTCTCTCCAAGGGAAACCAATGTGTCCAGCAGAATTGACAAATTACCTAATTGCTTTCCCTTGTAAAACCTTTAATTGGTAAAAGAAATTATAAAAGATTAGGAACTAAATAACACCTGTTTGCAGCTGGATTATTATATTCCTATAACTAATTGATTGTACGTGCCTGTTGTCAATCACTGATTTGACTTGTATTTTGGCAAATAAACTCCTCATCCCAAATGATGTTCTGTGGACTTCACTTTATGATCAGAAGCTGTAAGTATAAATGCTTTTGCTGTATCAGGCTATCCTTCACTGCATTGTATAACATGTAATCTAAATCCAGTTTGTCATAAGGCTGGTATCTTTTCCTTAGACCTAATGTCTCTCTTAGTGGCAATTCCTTTTAGAACTTCACAACTTCTTGATTACCCCAGTACTAGTGCTATTTAGAGATGGAGTCAGATTTGAGGTCTCTGAACCCCTATATTATAACTGGTGACACCGCGTTCGATTTAAACACGCCACCAGAATTTTTGTCAAAGTGGGGGTTGATTATAGATCTTGACTAAAATTCTGTTGTTGTTTTTATCTTCCAATTGAATGTTGCCCTTACTAACGTAATTTTTGGCTGAATTTATAAACTGCTGTTTTACTTTTGCTTTCTGGTCTCTTTCTGAAACTGTTTCTGAGACTTTCAGAATTAAGATGCTACATTTGGCAATCTAATCTGTTGCCCGGTTTCGTTAAAACTCAGAGACAGATTTTTTTTTATGCTGCAAGAAACAGCCTGGTAGATCTTATCGTGTTCCACAATGTGGTTATAAAGTTTTTAAAAAGTTTGCTTCTTTTCCCTTAATAGAGGAGTTCTCAATACTAAATCTTATCTCTATTTCTCCTGCGTAGTCCCTTTTTTAGATACTTCCTGAGAACACTTCCTCTGTTGCTACATATATGAATTTTTCTCTCCCTCCACTCTCTATACCCCCTCCCCTCCTGTTGAAGACTGTAAGTTTCTTGGTTTATTTTATCTGGTACCTTAACATCTATATTATAGCTTGATGTGACCTGCTTTACAGCTGATGTGTAACACTTCATTTCTGTCTAAACACTATTTGGGTATATTAAACTTGCTGGTAGCTGCTACAAGGTTTGTTTTTTTTTTTTTTTTGCTGCGACATATTTTCTCACACTTCCCCTTTTTTGGCTGGGGCGTTTCCCTCCCCATATCTAGTAGGCATCTCCGTGACTTTTTCAGTGAGCCTGTCACTGCTGCTAGTCTGGGAAGCTTTTCTGCTAGCGTCTTTTCTGCAGCCCTATGTTGCCTAACTTAATTTCTAAACTTTTTTTGTTGCACTCCTGTAGAAACTGTTTCTAAGATGCTCATTATTTCTTGCAGCAGTTTCCGCTACTTGTTTCCTGTTTCACTGAATCTATTGGCAGTCTGTCAGCCTGAACTTCTGAAGTTGTTTCTTAAGATTAGAGATTTCAATTTGTTTCTACCTGGGGCTTTCTCCTACGTCCCTTACATTCTATTTTTCAAGTGGGTAGAGCCCCTGCCATTGCTGCATGTATTTTATGGTTTCTGCATATTCGGGATTGCATAAACAATTTGATGATTCTTTTAACATTTAACCCTTAGCAGTTTTTTTCCAGCAGGTGGCTAGCCCGGATATATTATAGTGTTTCAGTCACAAGATTTACCTCAAGCTCCTTTCTCTTTCCGCTATGGGCTCTAGCTAAAATGACTCTTCAAATAAGTCCTGATAAGCTGTCCTTCATATTAAAACTTTCTTCTTTTACTTACTCTCCTCTGGCACTGCCCCTCCCTTCCTTGGTGGTTGCTCTGTCTCACAACTGCTTTAACCCAGCATGCATGCACTATGCTACAAAAGTCTTGTAATTAATATTCTTATCTTTTGATGGTCTCCCGCTCCGTCCGGTTACTTTGCCCTTGCATTGCAGGCTTACTTACTGTCAGCTGTTCTAATGCTTTTGAGTTTCCTTCTCGTGGTTTGTTGAGTGGAAAATATATTGTCTAGTGAATGATGAACGTGGAATTTTTCACATTTTTTGTTCTGGCTAATGTGTTCCGACTAATGGCTCCTTTATGGTTGTACCTTCCCCCATGAGCTTACATGTGTTTTGTTTTGCTTTAAAATATTTATTTCCTTTTTCTCCTCTCTTATTTTACCACCTCTGAAGTATGTTTCAGGGGCTCTTCCCTGGGATATGCTATACCTTTATTATTTTCTTTTCTACCAGTGTCACGCTATAACCATTGGCTTTGATATCGATGCCTGGGGCTTACACCCATCTAAGGGTCAGTGACCCTTCGATGGATGACGGTATCTCAATTACTAGATTTTGAGCAGAAATTCCATTCCATTTTCGGAATGGCCTGCTTCCACTATTCTGGATTATTGCCCACATAGGAGTTACCTAGTACAGATGCGCGCTGGGATATACAGAGACGTCTAATGCCTTAAGTTGCCATTTTGGACTAGTTGACTAGGGCCTTTCAATATTTTAGGACGGTTAGCTGTAATGCGTGTCGGCTTCCTAACCATAAATTTTTGAGTGGTTTGTTGTAAGCGGAGACGCTTCCTAACCACTGGAGGCCCATTGGGGTGGTTAGTTGTAAGCGAGGTGGCTTCCTAATCAGCGGAAACCCATTGGGCTGCTGCTCTTCGACTCATGACACCTTATTCGATGGTTTTTTGGGTTCTTTTGGGAGTAGTGGCACTGTCCCTTTTTGGGGGCTCTATCATGGGACCATTGGGGCCCATGGCCAATAGTAACTGGGATGGCTCTTGGCAGACAGTAGAAACAGATGCACGTTCCTGTCTTTAGAAGCGTACTCTGGGGAGCAGTATTTATTGAATCGATAGAGTAGAATACATATACTAGCTGACACTGAATATTTTCTCACTGATTTCTCGACTACACATCTTTTGTTTCTCTGTTAATGTCACCTGTGGTTAAAGCGTTGAGCTTTCCGCCAATTAGTAATTTTTATTTTGGGTCCCTACGTTGGGGAACATTAGCAGATGCGTGAGTATGCTTGTGTTATGTCTCTGCATATTCTACTATCAGGATAATCATTGCATGTTTTTGTAACCTGTTAGCACATTATCATTTCTAGGTCTCCCTGTTATCCCTGAAGCTGCCTTTTGAACCACTGACCTTGTACCAGGTTCTAGGTCTGGTCAATATATATATTACTATTCTAGATCATTGTTCTATAGCATGTTACAAGTCTGGAGCTTATTTGTAGACCACTTGCTCACTAGGTCCCGTTATTATACATATTGGGTGATGTTGTTCACTACCCATTATATCATATCTTCCTCTCCGCACCCAACACCAGATACTGGTGATCTGACATCTATTTAGATCTCTGGTAAGGGCTTTCTGAAACAGACCTTTCTATTTTGCGGTTGACCCCCCCCTATGCCACCGAGAGTTCGGAAGGGCATAGTGATCCCGCCAACTGTCCTCTTTCTCAATTGACTTTCTGCGCTGGAGAGTACATTGCACGAATCGTGAGTATATTTTTATTTACTGCATGTGTTACTATTAAGCTTGCCGTTGTATACTTTCATGGCCTGTTAGATTAGCTCTAATTTAAATGTTTTATTTTACCAAATTTAGGATTAAGATTTTGTCCTCAATACACAGGGACACCTCTGTATGTGGGACAATTACTGTGTATGTGTTCTTTGAAAATTGCATAGTTATTCCAGATATTTACTATGAAGGCATTCCCTTACAATGTGTCAGGAGTGTACAGTTTTTCTGAACTAACTGTCTCATTTCATTCAGGCAATGCATTGCTAAAGTACTTTAATGTCTGTGTAGTAGATTGAGCTGAAAGGTTCAATATTATAGGCCATCTAAAACACTGTTTATTTGTGACGTTGTTTAAAATAACTAGTGCTGATGTTCACTTCCTGGTTCTCTATTGGGGATGTGCTCCGTAAGAATGAATTAACTGTTTTAATTTTCCTTTTCATGTCTTATCTACTACTTTCAAACTTCCTTCCCTGCCTCTTAAAGATTTATAGTTTTAAAGCTATATGTTCTTGGTTTGGTTTTGGAACTTGCTGCACACGTTACTTAATCCCTGTGCAAAGAGACATCCTTTTAATGCCGGGATTCTGCTGAAAGTGTCTGGTTTGCATACATGTTTATTCTTGCATATGTTTCTTAAGGGGATAAAAGAAACTAGGAAATGCCCATCCATGCCTTGCAAGTTGCAACTCTCTCTCTCTCTCTCCCTGACTTTGCCGCTGTAGATACTAGACGTGAGCTACTTTTAACTAAGATTGTAAGCTCTTTGGACAGGAACTGTTTTTTATGTATGGTGTACAGCACTGCGTGTGCCTTATAACGTTATAGAAATGATCCCTCCTCCTTTGCTTGTTTCTAAGTGGCTTACTAAGACCTTTTATTAATCTACAGGAAACAGATGCTATCTAAGATAAAAATTTGAACTAGTCTCTGCTAACAGGAAATGAGTTCAATTTTTCTTTTTTCTTCCTTCTGTTTTAAACTATATTTGATTTGCCGGTGTCTGATTATAGGGGTTTTTAAGATATATTATTGTATAGAATTTCAGCATTTTTTGTTCTCAAGCCCCAAATGGCGCAGTTAAATTTCATTTCCGGATTCCATAATACTACAGTGCGTGCCTTATTACTTCTGCAATAGGGTTTAGAATTTGAATGTGTTAAGTTGGGACCAGGACCCTCCGGTCTGGCAAATACAGATTAACCCTTGCATGACATAACTACGTGATACACCAGAACTAAAGAAATTCAGGTTGCTATTATTTCAGAGCAAAGTTAAGATGAGATTTTTTTGCATTACAGAACCTGGAATACTAGCTACGTACAATTGCCAGCTTCCTTTTTATTGAGAACCGTACCTCTGGGAAACAGATAAAGTAATAACCTTCTTTTCCTCTTTTTCTCTCCTGAAGTATTAGTTTTATGAAGACTAATTACACCAGCATGAAGTTTTAATATGAAAAATTAGACTTACAATTTTAATTTGATGTATAGTCCTATTTTCAGTCACCATACTGTCCAATGCTTGCAGTGAGCAGTAAACTCAAATTAGACACAGGAAACACCGTTATTTCGTGATTTCCTTAGGACCGAATGACAGAGATTAACCCTTGTAGTTCTTATTTTCTCTAAAGTTCATTTTTACAAAAGCTTTGAACTCAGTATATGATACAGGAATTCATTACGTGTTTCAGATTTTTAATAACTATATGGGTTTTTCTATGATTCTGTGTTATCCTTGCTACTCTTTGTTTAGAATCCAATTTACAATGTAGGCTTAAAAGCTGTTCCATTTATCATGCTGGTCTATATGAACATATCCTAATGGTCAATTGTGTGCATTTATTGACTTAATAAGATTTGTGATTATATTCTTAATTTTTGAATTTTGAATTTTACTATAATGTTTTAAGAAATGCTCCTACTTGTCTCCTGCTTATAAAGCTGCTCCTCCTCTGTAATTTAAAATATACTCTAAATTGTAGATTGATTCCTGGGAATATATAAGCTTATTTTTAGCTATCCCTCTGAATCCTGATATGCTCTCATAATTTAGGGCCCAAATTGTGAAAGCATAGAAAGGATCAGTTTAGAATTTAATATAATTTTCATTTTCCAAATTGGCTCTGAACTATTACAGAGGACTATAGGTTATTGTCCTTCTCATCTGACCTATTTAAACCTTGTAAAGGTCACATGAGGAGGCCTCATATAAATATATAGTTTTTTTCATCTTGTTTTCTACTTGTAATTTGTGATTTTATATATTGAAACTTTCTACTGATCCTGTGCTAAGATTTGACTACTAGGCATTACTTGTATATCAGCTCTATTTATTAAGTCCTGTAGGTTGACTGAAGACTGCTAATCCAATTCCTGATCTACCGCCTCCATTCCAGTTTGGTACTTCTGCTACAACCGACCTCTGGCAAGAGAAAGTGGCGCCAACTTCTCCAATGGGAATTTTTTTTTGTCCAAATGATTTCATTAATTTAGACCTTCTTGGTTATGCTCTTAAATATTCCATTGTATTAAATATTTTTGCAGGCTCATCTTTTCTAGAACCTGCATGGCACTTCACATATGAACTCTCTATTACAACAGACAGCGACCATGATTTCAGAAGATACTTCCATCACCTGGACTAGTTATGAGTTGTAATTTTCTGCACATTAGTCTTCTGCTTTGACTATGACTTTTTCCTAAGCTCTCTTATCCCCACAGGTCTAAGTCCATTGATGATCAATAATTACATTTCTGTCTTGTTTATCAGACTTCACAAGCCAGAAGGGGGGATATACGATAAAAACAAACATCTTGGTGCTGATGATTATGCAACCTCCAATTTCTTGAACATGAAAGACTTAGCCAATAGAAAGTATACCCAGATAGAGTTGAAGCTGTGACCTCTACTACAGCCAAGCCTGAGAACTATACATCTTGATTTCACCTGAAAAATTTTACAGCCTTCAGTAAAGTCCAGAACTCAGAATCACAACAGGAGACATTTCAGAACCAGGACCTCCTGCATAATACAGCCAAGCCAATCAGGAGATAATTTGAGATTCATAGTTGCTATTTATGGACATTATGGACTCATATTTTGATTTATTTTTAGTCTAGCATTAACCCTGTCTATTGGAAAGGTTCTATTTTATTTTCTTAGTGCTTCCTTTAGGCTAATTTATGTTGCTAGTGACACAGTTTCCATTGTAGAAGGACATTTGTAATTCAACTCTTATTGTCTTTAGACTTAATTTCCTGTGTACTTTCATTTAGGCATAATTAACCTTTGATATGTACTTTAACACTTACCTACCCAATGCACCTTTAGGTTAGTCCTATCCAACCCTGCCTTCATATTGTCAAGGCCAGTTTGCCTTAATCCAAGTAGTTATTCCCATCACCTCTAGCCCTCTCCAAGGAGAAACTCTATTAGAGTTCCTAGGGGGGGATGCCAGATGATTTTAAAATGCTCAATTAGGTTGCAGCTGACTTTAAATCCACAATGATCTGTTGGCTGGATTAATTATACCATGTATGCATGTATGCAACCTATCCTACTAAATAGTATCCTATATGTTGACATATACCTTTCTCGCATTGTTCCCCATGTGGTAAATACAAAAGATTCTTTTTAGATTCTTTAATTCAACATGCCGTTGTTTAAATTTTAACACTGTTTGCTATGGTACCATGGGAGTGATTGAGCTACTCTGGAACGATTGCAATAATGGAAATTTTGCACTTTCAAATTTGCCCGAGGGAGCTAGCATGCTTCCGAACTTGTTAGGTACTTAGACAGGTATTACAAATCCCAATTTCTTCCTTTGAAGATTTATGTACCTATAGAAAATGTTACTTTCATGTTACTCTATGATAGAAGCCCTAACTGTTGCCCTCAGCCTATTCTTAGCTACATCATTGACAATCTTGAACACAAAGACTCCCCTTAATAATGTCTTGTATACTTATACTGTCCACCTCCTTGGTGCTCAGAAAGATCGTTTGGCTATGACGGGTAAGGAGGACTAAGAATCCCAACCTAAGACAGCCTTCGATCAGGGTACTAGTCATATTGTTCTGAGGTGTGAACATAAGGCCTAGATGATTGACTTAGCCTACTATAAGTTGTCAAACCATATATTGTTGAAGCCCTTTCCTAAAGGCCTTCAAAGGGGGGAGATGTATAAAAATGCTACAGCTATGAGCCTTGGTCCCCTGCCTAGACTTTGGTTCAGGCTATAAAATGAGGGAGAAGCTTACAGGCCTGTGTGACTCTTGCTTGAACTCCCAGTGTTGGAGCTCTAAAGAGAACAACAGGAAACACAAAGGTGGGGGTCCAAAGGACAGAGTGACATTGTGGTCAGCCATGGTGTGAGAAAGGAAAGGTGTAGCTGGATGCAGGGTCCTGCTTAAGATTTGTGGTCAAGCGAGCTAAAGACAAAACCATGTTAGCAAGATAAAAGCTACTCATTAGCATGAGCCAATCAGTGACAACCATGACATTAGCATAGATCCAATCAGGTATATCTATTGTCATATTATCCATATCCTGAGGGCACCTATAAAAATCAGAGTATTTCCTGGTTTAAGCTAGAGAGAAGGGTTGCCACTCTCTCTCTCCAAGGGAAACCAATGTGTCCAGCAGAATTGACAAATTACCTAATTGCTTTCCCTTGTAAAACCTTTAATTGGTAAAAGAAATTATAAAAGATTAGGAACTAAATAACACCTGTTTGCAGCTGGATTATTATATTCCTATAACTAATTGATTGTACGTGCCTGTTGTCAATCACTGATTTGACTTGTATTTTGGCAAATAAACTCCTCATCCCAAATGATGTTCTGTGGACCACTTTATGATCAGAGGCTGTAAGTATAAATGCTTTTGCTGTATCAGGCTATCCTTCACTGCATTGTATAACTTGTAATCTAAATCCAGTTTGTCATAAGGCTGGTATCTTTTCCTTAGACCTAACGTCTCTCTTAGTGGCAATTCCTTTTAGAACTTCACAACTTCTTGATTACCCCAGTACTAGTGCTATTTAGAGATGGAGTCAGATTTGAGGTCTCTGAACCCCTATATTAAAACACTAACCAATCCAAAGTTTATTTATTTGGATTTAGCTCACACTTTTTTCAGTAGCAGATCAAGGTGAGTTGCATTCAGGTATTTCCTTGTTCCTGAAGGGCTTACAATCTAAGTTTATACCTGAAGCAATGGAAGGTTAAGTGACATGCCCAAGATCACAAGGAGCAGCAATGAGATTTTGTTACGTCTGTGCTTTCCTCGCCCTCTGGTGGCCAGAACGGGTGGCTGCTATGGACCATCACCCGTTCCAGATTTCTGCTTAGTCCGGTCCGGATATTCTAGGCTGCCAGGTTTGCTTGTGTTGTTTGAGCCTGCACAACACCCGTAGCTGCCTGGTGATTGCAGCAGCTGAGCCTCAACTGCTTCTGGGCTTATTAGCCATCTTGAAACATTTCTGCTTTGCCTTTGCATCGTCTAAGGCCCTGGTATGTTGGGGTGCTGGTGCACTTCTGCTGTTTCCAGTGTCTAGTTTATTCCTGCCTTGATTCTTGTCTGTTCTTGCTAGTCTGTTGATAGTTAGATTAAATTGTTGTTTGTTTGTTTGTTTGTTTGTTTGTTTGCTTGTCTTGTCTCTGAGTTGTAGTTCTGTGTTTAGTCCTTGTCTGCTTGTATTTTACTGGCTGCTCTGCAGCTTTTAGTTTTGTGTCTTGTTAGTCAGTGTTTTGCTCCCTGTTTTAGTGGCTGTTTTCAGCTTTCAGTCCTGTCCTTTATTTTACCCATTCCTTGCCCTGCTGTCCCTGTATGTTCCTTTCCCCTCTGACCCTCAGTCCCTGTGCTGCCTAGCTGATATCCAGTCCCGGTCCTGTCCAGTAAGTCCTGCCGGCCACCTGAAGCCAGAAGCTCAACTTCTGGTGAAAAGCGGCCAGGTGCAGGTGAAGCTAACTGTTCATTAAAGCTCTGCCTTGTCATTGGTGTGGGGTGGTTTTGCCTGCCGCTCCTCGGCAGTGGCCCAAGGGCTCACAACCTAGGTTCCTGCTTGTATACGTGACAGAATTGAACTGGGCTTCTGTGGTTGTCAGGCTGGTGCTCTACCCACTAAGCTACCCCTCCACTCCAAGTTAAAGAACTGGTTAACACAAATCCCCTACCTTCCACCTGCCAAATTGAAAATTCCTCTTGAGACTTGGTGAGGCAGCAAGAGGAAAGCAGCTTGAATCGTTCACATTGCTGGTCAACTTTCAAATAGTTATCGTATTTCCAGGGACAGTTCTACCATTAAGCAGGATAAGGCAGCTCCCTTAGGCAGCAAATTCTGCAGGTGGTCACAAGTGCCCCGAAAACATCCCAGCAGTAGCCGTCTCACTCTCTCCTCCCCCCTGCTCCAGCATCTGTTCCTCTCCATTCGCCCCTCTGCCTCAATCCAACATCTCTGCATCTCCCCCTATAACCCCTCCCCCCCAACCTCAATCTGGCATCTGTATTTCTCCCAAGCCAGCTACTTCAAAACTTGATTTTCTTCTAACAGGTCACCTGGCATCGAGTCACCTATGCTGCCTTGGTGCCTTCCTTATACTGCTGCTCCAGCCCTTTCTGATGTAATTTCCTGTTTCTACGCAGGCAGAAGCAACAGCAGATCAAAGGTGCCGAAGCAGGTCAAAGGCAGCGTAGGTGAATCGCTGCCACCTGTTACAAGAAAATCAACTTTGGAGGTAGCTGGGTGGGGATGGGGGCTTGATGGAGAGGTGCAGATGCTGGATCAAGGGTGGAGGCTTAGAGGGGGAGATGCAGAGATGTTGGATCGAGGGCAGATGTCAGGAGTAGGGGGGTGGTTCAGAGGGGCAAATGAATGGACTGGAGAAATTTCTTTTGAGATCGAGTCCATTTGGACTGGTGTGATATATTTCCTGAGGTTTAGCATAGTAACATAGTAACATAGTAGATGACAGCAGAAAAAGACCTGCACGGTCCATCCAGTCTGCCCAACAAGATAACTCATATTTGCTGCTTTTTGTGTATACCCTACTTTGATTTGTACCTGTGCTCTTCAGGGCACAGACCATATAAGTCTGCCCAGCACTATCCCCGACTCCCAACCACCTGCCCCTCCTCCCAACCACCAGCTCTGGCACAGACCGTATAAGTCTGCCCAGCACTATCCTCACCTCCCAACCATCAGCCCTGCCTCCCAACCACTGGCTCTGGCACAGACCTTACAAGTCTGTCCAGCACTATCCCCGCCTCTCAACCACCAGTCCCGCTGCCCACCACCGGCTCTGGCACAGACCATACAAGTCTGTCCAGCACTATCCCTGCCTCCCAACCACCAGCCCCACCTCCCGATCCTGACTAAGCTCCTGAGGATCCATTCCTTCAGCACAGGATTCCTTTATGCTTATCCCACGCATGTTTGAATTCCGTTACCGTTTTCATTTCCACCACCTCCCGCGGGAGGGCATTCCAAGCATCCACTACTCTCTCCGTGAAAAAATACTTCCTGACATTTTTCTTGAGTCTGCCCCCCTTCAATCTCATTTCATGTCCTCTCGTTCTACCACCTTTCCATCTCCGGAAAAGGTTCGTTTGCGGATTAATACCTTTCAAATATTTGAACGTCTGTATCATATCACCCCTGTTTCTCCTTTCCTCCAGAGTATACATGTTTAGTTCAGCAAGTCTCTCCTCATACATCTTGTAACGCAAATCCCATACCATTCTCGTAGCTTTTCTTTGCACCGCTTCAATTCTTTTTACATCCTTAACAAGATACAGCCTACAAAACTGAACACAATACTCCAGGTGGGGCCTCACCAACGACTTATACAGGGGCATCAACACCCCCTTTCTTCTGCTGGTCACACCTCTCTCTATACAGCCTAACAACCTTCTAGCTACAGCCACCGCCTTGTCACACTGTTTCGTCGCCTTCAAATCCTCAGATACTATCACCCCAAGATCCCTTTCTCCGCCCGTACCTATCAGACTCTCCCCGCCTAACACATACGTCTCCCGTGGATTTCTATTCCCTAAGTGCATCACTTTGCATTTCTTTGCATTGAATTTTAATTGCCAAACCTTAGACCATTCTTCTAGCTTCCTAAGATCTTTTTTCATGTTTTCCACTCCCTCCGTGGTGTCCACTCTGTTACAGATCTTAGTATCATCCGCAAATAGGCAAACTTTACCTTCTAACCCTTCGGCAATGTCACTCACAAATATATTGAACAGAATCGGCCCCAGCACCGATCCCTGAGGCACTCCACTACTCACCTTTCCTTCCTCCGAGCGAATTCCATTCACCACCACCCTCTGGCGTCTGTCCGTCAACCAGTTCCTAATCCAGTTCACTACTTCAGGTCCTATCTTCAGCCCCTCTAGTTTATTTAAGAGCCTCCTGTGGGGAACCGTGTCAAAAGCTTTGCTGAAATCTAAGTAGATTATGTCCATAGCTCGTCCCTGATTCAATTCACCTGTCACCCAATCAAAGAACTCAATGAGATTCGTTTGGCACGATTTCCCTTTGGTAAAACCATGTTGTCTCGGATCTTGCAACTTATTGGCTTCCAGAAAATTCACCATCATTTCCTTCAGCAACGCTTCCATTACTTTTCCAATAACTGAAGTGAGGCTTACCGGCCTGTAGTTTCCAGCTTCTTCCCTATCACCACTTTTGTGAAGAGGGACCACCTCCGCCGTTCTCCAATCCCTCGGAACCTTTCCCGTCTGCAAGGATATATTAAACAAATCTTTAAGAGGACCCGCCAAAACCTCTCTGAGCTCCCTCAATATCCTGGGGTGGATCCCGTCCGGTCCCATGGCTTTGTCCACCTTTAGCTTTTCAAGTTGTTGATACACACTTTCTTCCGTGAACGGTGCTGTATCCACTTCATTCTCAATTGTATTATTTCCAGTCCATCGCAGTCCTTCTCCAGGATTTTCCTCTGTGAAAACAGAACAAAAGTATCTATTTAGCAAATTTGCTTTTTCTTCATCATTTTCCACATAGCGGTTCGCAGTATCTTTTAGTCTCACAATTCCCTTTTTAGTCATTCTTCTTTCACTAATATACCTGAAGAAATTTTTGTCACCCCTCCTTACATTTCTAGCCATTTGTTCTTCCGCTTGCGCTTTTGCCAGTCGTATCTCTCTCTTGGCTTCTTTCATTTTCATCAGATCTTATAGGGTTTTCTTTTTTTATAATCTCTTATGAATGAATCATATCTTCTTGTATGAAGAGCAAGAAGAATGTCTTTAATGGCACCATCATTATAATATCGGAAATGACATTGTAAGTGAAACCATCAATCAAGTGCTTAAGGAAATGACTCCGCAGCCATGTTTGAAGAATCCTAGTGGTTTGAAGATGATCTGTGCTCTGATTTACTGGCAACTACTTTGCTTTTTTCAACTATATATATTTCTACTGTTAATTTTTAGATCTTTTAGTTTTCACGTTTCTGTTTATTTCTTGTTTTTCACTTGCTCACTGGACATTTTCATTTATTTTTTTGTTCGTTTGTTTTTAGATTGGTTATTCATACCTTGAGACAGCTGACCATAGCGAAACTTTGGCCACAGTCGGTGTGACTGACTTTACATGCACATTTGAATCTTCAATTGAATTATAAGTGAAGTGTCTTTTTTTTCCTTTACCAAGATTTTGGGTGGATCTATTAAAATTTAACTTTCTGTGGAGTTTTAGCAGTTTTTATGCCGATGAAGAGATTTTAACCTAGTTTAAGTCCTCTTTACCCTGTAAATGTCTATTGGGTGGAGGTATGGGTGCAGAGGCTTTTTCCTTTTCTTACATTTTTGCACTCCACAGGAATATAGTGTTGCAATAGTACTTTGCAGATTATAAGAGGGAGGTTCCTATTTTTTTTTTCAGAAATGAAACATGACATAGAGGATCAAGTTTTCTCCTGTGTAATCTGTGCCTCATGTGGGAGACAACCTAAAAAGAAAAGGGGACAGTTAATGAGAGCACCTCCATGTGGCCCATTTGAGAAGTTACAGACAGATCATGTGGGCCTTCTTCCTTTAACATCTAGAAAAAATAGGTTTTTGCTCACTGTTGTGGATTCCTTTTCTCTTTGGGTAGAAGCGTTCCAGGTAGGACCATAGCTAAAGTACTAACTATGCAACTTTTTTTACACGTTGGGGAATTCCTAAGACTATTGATTCTGATAATCGTCCTGCTTTTATTTCCAAGCTGATCAAGGAATTGCTTAATTTTATAGGCATAGAACAGCAATTGTACATTTTGTACCATCCACAGGCAGCAGGACATGAAGAAAGAATGAAGCAGACGATCAAAGCCCATATCAGCCCTATGCTGAATCTGACTGGGAAAAACTGAGATCAAATACTTACTTCCCTTATACATATCAGAGCTAATATCTGTAAATCCACAGGTTTTGCACCCTATGAAGCCTTAATGGGAAGGCCAATGCCACGGTGAGAAAACCTGCTACACTCTTTTCTTCCAGAGAACCAGACAGATGAACATCTGCAAGAACATCTAAAAGAAATACAGACCACGGTGCTGGCTAACACAGCTAGGGACTATTTGCAAAAAGCTCTGATTTAAGGCCCCTCAATGTCGAGAGTAAGGTCATGTTACTAAACCCCAGATCAAACCTCTCCTTTGGAACAGCAAAGTGGGATGGACCGTACTTAGTTACTGATGCCCTAGGCCAGTGATGGCGAACCTATGGCATGTGTACCAGAGAGGACACGCAGGGCCCTCTCTGTTGGCACATGCGCCCAGCCACTTTCCCTCCCTCCATCCTTCGTTCTGGAGCGGAGCTGCCTGTAATGGCAGCACTCGCAGCAGTGACCGCTACAAAAAGAAAAAGAAAACAAAGCAAAAATGTTTTTTTAAAAGCAAGCGCGGCACCGCAGGTAGCCATCACGCATTGGCTGTTCGGCTCTGCAGCCACTCCTCCTCTCGCCTCTCACGTCGCTGTGCTCCTCTGGGGTTCTACTCCAGGGACAGAGGAGGAGCGGCTGCAGAGCCGAACAGCCAATGCGTGATGGCTGCCTGCGGTGCCTGTTGGAGTGTCAGCTGAAGAAGTTGGGCCCTCTCAGTTCAGTCCCAGGCCTCAGCAATCCTCCACGGCCACAGGAGCACAGGAGCCTGAGCACAGTCAGTGCTCTGTATCAGGTGCACACTGACTGCATAGTGTGCATAACTGCAGTCTTTGGGGAAACTCAACACTTAAACCCAGGTAAAAACAAATATTTCTTTTTACTTTTATGTAATGTAATGCTTGTGGATTTCTTTCTGGGTGTGGGGGATGGGGTGGGCTCAGTGCTCAGCTTAAAATATTTTTAAAAAATTTGTATTTAATATTGGTGGGGATGATCTCTGCAGTACCGTCCTAGGTTAAAATAAAAAGAAAATTTTTATATATAATGTAGACAGGTTTCTGAGAGGGAGTAGGCTCTGCAGTACCCAGGACACTAAAAAAACAAAAGGTTTTCTATTTAATGCTGGTGTTTGTTGACGGGGAGGTTGGTAGGGGATAGGACAGGGCTGACACTAGGCTACATGGAGGTGTGGAGAAATAGGGTAGAGCTGATGTGATTCCCATGGTGGGGTTGGAGGGGAGCATAGCTCACAGTGTGGCATAGCTGCAGGGAAGCAGAGCGCTCAGGCCACAGCACAGGCATTGCGGCGCTGGCCATGCCTTGTAATTAGAGTAAATAAGCTAGGAGTGCTCTTATAGAACTATATACATTCATTACCATTTAAGTAGTTATCACTACAAGGATCATACAATATATAAACTAAAATCACTTTATATCAGACTGAAATTCTTAATACTGTAGCAACTCTTAAACTGAGAAACTTGAAAACACTAAGATGGAGTCAGCAGTCCAGCAGCGAGAGGGGTGCTACTCAGTCTTTTGCATTGAGTGCAATATGTATGATTATCTCCCAGTTGGTGAGATGTCATATGTGTGTGCCCGATGCAAAGAGCTCCTAGACCTCAGAGAGCGTGTTCATTCTCTCGAGGCTAGAGTAGCAGATTTGGTAGAGAAGAGGGAGATAGAGAAATACATAGAGGAGACCTACAGGGATGTTGTAGAGAGGTCCCACCTCCAGTCAGGTAGCCTCTGTGCTACCTTGGAGGAGGGAGGTCTCCCAGGAGGTGAAGTAGGAAGTACTCCTGTAGCCAGGACCTACCCACCAGAAGATGTACTATCCTCTCACACCGAGGATAAATCTCCAATGGCTGACCGGGAGGAAACGGTTAGAACAGCTGTCATACTTGGCGATTCAATCATTAGGAATGTAGATAGCTGGGTGGCTGGTGGGTGGGAGCATCGCCTGTTGACTTGCCTGCCTGGTGCGAAGGTGGCGGAGCTCACGCGGCACCTAGATAGGATTTTAGATAGTGCTGGGGAGGAGCCGGCTGTCTTGGTACATGTGGGTACCAATGACATAGGAAAATGAGGGAGAGAGGTTCTGGAAGCCAAATTTAGGCTTTTAGGAAGAAAGCTCAAATCCAGATCCTCTAGGGTGGCATTTTCTGAAATACTACCCGTTCCACGTGCAGGGCCCAAGAGGCAGGCAGAGCTCCAGAGTCTCAATGCGTGGATGAGACGATGGTGCAGGGGGGAGGGTTTTAGATTTGTTAGGAGCTGGGCAACATTCTGGGAAGGGGGAGCCTATTCCGAAACGATGGGCTCCATCTTAACCAGGGTGGGACCAGGCTGCTGGCGTCAGCATTCAAAAAAGAGATAGTGCAGCTTTTAAACTAGATGTGGGGGAAAGGCCGACAGTCGCACAACAGCGCATGGTTCAGGATAAGGTATCTTGCAAGGATACCTCATAAACAGGGAAAGTAGGGTTTATGGATAGTGAGGTTGCACAAGAGACTGTGGTAGGCCAGGTGCCTTTAAATACAACTAAAGATCAGACAAAAGATGGGAAATCAATAGTGTCAAGCACTAAGCATCATGCAAGTAGGAACAGCAAACATACTCTGAAATGTCTATATGCAAATGCTAGCAGTCTAAGAAAGAAGATGGGAGAGTTGGAATATATTGCACTAAATGAAAAATTGGATATAATAGGCATTACTGAGACCTGGTGGAAGGAGGATAACCAGTGGGGCACTGTCATACCGGGGTACAAAGTATATCATAGTAATAGGGTGGACCGGACTGGTGGAGGGGTAGCATTGTATATTAATGAGAGCCTTGACTCAGATAGATTACAAATTCAGCAGAACACAAATCACACCTTTGAATCATTGTGGGTTGAAATTCCATGTAGAAAAGGGAAAAGGACGGTGATAGCAGTGTACTACCGTCCGCCTCGCAAGGATGAGCAGGAGGACGCAGAAATGATAAAAGGAATCAGAAACGCAAACAAAATGGGCAATGCGATAATAATGGGTGACTTCAATTACCCAAATATAGACTGGGCAAATGTGACATCGGGACACGCTAGAGAGGTACAATTCCTTGATGAAATCAAGGACAGCTTTATGGAGCAGCTGGTACAGGAGCCGACGAGAGAAGGAAAACTTCTAGACTTGGTCCTTAGTGGAGCGCATGATCTGGTGGGGAACGTTATGGTACTGGGGCCGCTTGATAACAGTGATCATAATATGATCAGTTTTGATATCAACCTTGAAGTAACTATACATAGGAAGTCAAATACGTTAGCGTTTAACTTTAAAAAAGGAGACTATGATAAAATGAGAAGAACGGTGGAAAAAAAACTTAGGGGACAACTGAGAGGGTAAAAACTGTACAACAGGCATGGACGCTGTTCAAAAATACCATCCTGGAGGCCCAGGCCAAACATATTCCACAAATTAGAAAAGAAAGACGGAACTCCAAAAGACAGCCGGCCTGGTTGAAAAGTGAGGTGAAGGAAGCTATTAGGGCTAAAAGAAATGCCTTCAGAAAATGGAAGAAGGAACCGTCTGAAAATAACAAGAAGCAGCATAAGGAGTGTCAAAGCAAATGCAAGGCGCAGATAAAGAAGGCCAAGAGGGATTACGAAAAAAAAGATAGCATTAGAGGCAAAAAAGCATAGTAAAAACTTTTTTCGGTATATTAAAAGCAGGAAGCCGGCAAAAGAATCGGTTGGGCCGCTGGATGACCGAGGGGTAAAAGGGGCGATCAAGGAAGACAAAGACATAGCGGAGAGATTGAATGAATTCTTTGCTTCGGTCTTCACCGAGGAAGATTTGAGTGGGATACCGGTGTCGGAAATGATATTTCAAACGGACGAGTCGGAGAAACTTACTGACTTCACAGTAAACCTGGAGGACGTAATGGGACAGTTCAGCAAACTGAAGAGTAGCAAATCTCCTGGACCGAATGATATTCATCCTAGAGTACTGATAGAACTGAAAAATGAACTTGCGGAGCTAATGTTAGTGATATGCAATTTATCCTTAAAATCGAGTGTGGTACCGGAAGATTGGAAGGTGGCCAATGTAACGCCGATTTTTAAAAAAGGTTCCAGGGGAGATCCGGAAAATTATAGACCGATGAGTCTGACATCAGTGTCGGGGAAAATGGTAGAGGCTATTATTAAAAACAAAATTACAGAGCACATCCGAGGACATGGATTACTGAGACCAAGTCAGCACGGCTTTAGTGTGGGGAAATCTTGCCTGAGCAATTTACTTCAGTTCTTTGAAGAAGTAAACAAACATGTGGACAAAGGGGAGCCAGTTGATATTGTGTATCTGGATTTTCAAAAGGCGTTTGACAAGGTGCCTCATGAAAGGCTATAGAGGAAATTGGAGGGTCATGGGATAGGAGGTAATGTCCTATTGTGGATTAAAAACTGGTTGAAGGATAGGAAACAGAGAGTGGGGTTAAATGGGCAGTATTCACAATGGAGAAGGATAGTTAGTGGGATTCCTCAGGGGTCAGTGCTGGGACAGCTGCTTTTTAATATATTTATAAATGATTTAGAGATGGGAGTAACTAGCGAGGTAATTAGAGTTGCTGATGACACAAAGTTATTCAAAGTCGTTAATTCGCGAAAGGATTGTGAAAAATTACAGAAGGACCTTACGAGACTGGGAGATGACGTTTAATGTGAGCAAGTGTAAGGTGATGCATGTGGGAAAAAAGAACCCGAATTATAGCTACGTCATGCAAGGTTCCACGTTAGGAGTTACGGACCAAGAAAGGGATCTGGGTGTTGTCGTAGATAATACACTGAAACCTTCTGCTCAGTGTGCTGCTGCGGCTCGGAAAGCGAATAGAATGTTGGGTATTATTAGGAAAGGTATAGAAAACAGGTGTGAGGATGTTATAATGCCATTGTATCGTTCCATGGTGCGACCGCACCTTTAGTATTGTTTTCCAATTCTGGTCACCACATCTCAAGAAAGATATAGTGGAATTGGAAAAGGTGCAGCGAAGGGAGACAAAAATGATAGCAGGGATGGGACGACTTCCCTATGAGGAAAGACTAAGGAGGCTAGGGCTTTTCAGCTTGGAGAAGAGACGGCTGAGGGGAGACATGATAGAGGTATATAAAATAATGATTGGAGTGGAACAGGTGGATGTGAAGCATCTGTTCACACTTTCCAAAAATACTAGGACTAGGGGGCATGCGATGAAACTACAGTGTAGTAAATTTAAAACAAATCTGAGAAAATGTTTCTTCACCCAACGCATAATTAAACTCTGGAATTCGTTGCTGGAGAACGTAGTGAAGGCGGTTAGCTTAGCAGAGTTTGAAAAGGGGTTAGATGGTTTCCTAAAGGACAAGTCCATAAACCACTACTAAATGGACTTGGGAAAAATCCACAATTCCAGGAATAATATGTATAGAATGTTTGTACGTTTGGGAAGCTTGCCAGGTGCCCTTGGCCTGGATTGGCTGCTGTTGTGGACTGGATGCTGGGCTCGATGGACCCTTGGTCTTTTCCCAGTGTGGCATTACTTATGTAATGTCCCCATCTCACCCCTTTTTCACCATTGTCCCCATATCTCCATTCCCCCTTCCAGTGGTGCCCCTCTGTGTCCCTATCCCCCTCCTTTTCAGTAGAGCTCCTATCTCCCCCCCCCCCTTTTCAGTAGTGCCCTGAGTCCCCATTTCTTCATTTTCCAGCACTGCCTCTTTGCGTTCCAATGTCCCTCTCCTCTCCCTGTCCAGTATTGACTCTGTGTCCTTCTCCTCCCTGTCCAGCATTTACCCTTCTCTCTCCCCATGTTAACCTTTCCCCGTCTCTTTCAGCGTTCCCCATCCTCCTTGGGGCCACATATCTCTATGGCATGCTCCCACGGTCCATCGTCTGGCAGCTCCAAGGAGGTTTAATAGACAGGAGGCCAAGTGACATCAGAATGTTGAAACCAATTAGGTCAATCTCACTTTCCTCTTCCCCATGCAGCTGTCATTGCTGTACTCTCAAAACAAAGCAAGCAAACCTATGAGCTGGTACATCCATGTTGTCACTCTTTATTGTTAAAAAAAAATCCTTTATCCTCCACCTTTTAAGATACTGCCTATCCTGCTGGATAGTGATGGCACAAGGAAAGCAAGTTTGATCCAGTGAAGACTAACTCAAAATAACCTGTTTCTTAGCTGGGCCCTAGTATTACCATCTTAAAAATGCAACCATACCATGCCTCTGTAGCTATGTTCCACTAATGTTAAACAGTTAACTGGTTTTCTTGAAAGGATTATATAAACGTAGAATGCATGACTAAGGGCACAAACATACACTTATTTATTCAATATCACAATTCCTCATGTAGAGCCACAAAACAACTTTATAGGGCAGATAGTGTTCCTTTTATTATCGACCAGATAGAGATAAGAGTTTTCAGTTATGGCACAATATAAGCCATCACAAGAACAAAATATAAGGAAACCAGTGGACTGAATTAGGGGCTTATAGCCCATTTATGTTTAAACAAAAGAGATCTGCATGAAACAAAATATTTATTTTTATTTTGACTTATGTTTCGATGTTTTTTATTGAAGACAATACAAAGAATTAACACTGTCATCAGTAAACATACAACAAACAAGCCCGGACTGTCCAGTGAAACTCCAGCATGATAAACCGTCCTCAAATTTTATATTTCTCCCCACCCCCTTCCCTAGTTCTCCGATTATTTCAATATTCTATTGGTGACAAGCAAATGAGAGTGCAGATCGCTTCTGAGATAAACAATATGTTAACATCAACATATGTGAAATATCATTACATAAGAAAGCCTGTCTTCCACCCTTTTGAACTACTCCTCCCCTCCTCCCAAACCCCCCCTCCCTCCCACCCTTAAATGCTATGGTTCCATTGTGAGTAGAGTGAATTTAGGACTACAGAAACGAGTATATCAGACTATAGTGAACCCAATTCCCTTGAACACTAGATAATTATGAAGAGTGTTTGGAGCGTACTGTGCACCTTGTTCACCATTCCCCCCTCACGTTTCCCCTCCCCCCTTAGAAATTCAATAAATAACTTCTACCAACTGGAGGAAGGGTCTCCCATATCGGTTCCCATATGGCACTAAATTTGCGACCCGGGATACTCTCAAAGTCAGCAATGCCACACCTATCTAGCCGCATCTGGTGGATTAACTGCAACCTCCAGGCTTGGACTGAGGGGCTCATAGAGGTCAACCATGCCTGCAAGATAGAAGTGAGCCCAAAAAGTATAGCTATCTTAATAAAGTCCTTAAAACCATTTGGGGGCTCAGATGTATATTTATAATTATGGAACAAAATCAGGGGATCTCTGATTACAGTGCAGTTCCACATTCGCTCAACATTGCCCAGGACCTCCCCCCAAAAACGTTGAACAAGTGGACATTGCCAAAACATGTGCCCCAGTGTGGCTTTCCTCTCTCCGCATTTAGGACAATTCCCTACATCTGTGTATTTTGCCAATGCTGCTCTATATGGAGATACATGGAGCCTCAACAGCCACTTATACAACCTCTCCCTCTGTGGTATCGATAGCCTCTGTGAGTATAGGGATTTCAGGTACGATCTACACATGTCTGTCGTGATCTCACATTCCAGTTCCCGCGACCAGAGAAGAGCCAGACGCCCATAATCTATCTCCGAGGTTGAATCTTTTAACTGCTGCTGATGAAACCTCATCGAATCGACTGTTGAGCACCCATAGAGAGGGCCTCCGATAAGACTTCCACTACATCTTCTGTTAGATCAGTCCACGTCAGTGTGGATATGTAATGTTTCAATTGGTAATATTCAAAGTAGTGTCCCAATGGGATACCATATAGGGCCTGCAACTCTGGATAAGTATGTATACGTCCCTCATCCGTCACTACATGGGCTAAATATACCATGCCCTTCTTAGCCCATTGATTTATTTATAGCATTTATACCCCGCTCTTTCCCGCTTAACAGCAGGCTCAGTGCGGCTTACAAGCTATGGTGCAGATACATAGAGATAACACAAAGTGTGGTACAAGATATGGTACAGAGTGTTACATAGATACACAACGTATGATACAAGGTATCAAGAGATGTTTAAGTTAAGCGAGTAGAACAAAGGGGGGAGATGTGGGGGAGAGGATTGGAGTATGGGTAGTGTTGGTCGTGTGGAATTAAGTTCGAGATTTAAGTTGGGTTGTTTGGGTAGGCTTGTTTGAAGAGGTAAGTCTTCAGCAGCTTTTGGAAGGGTAGGTGTTCGTTGGTTGTTCGGATATGAGGAAAGGCTAAAGAGGTTAGGGCTCTTCAGCTTGGAAAAGAGACGGCTGAAGAGAGATGTGATTAAGGTCTATAAAATCCTGAGTGGTGTAGAATGAGTAGAAGTGAATCAAGGTCCCTTTTACTAACCATGTAGGCGCCTACGCACGCCCAATATGCTATAATTTGGAGTTACTGCCTGGTTACCGTGTGGCCCCTGCAGTAATTTCATTTTTGGTGTGCATCCACTACGCACATCCGAAAAATACTTATTTTCTGATGCATGCCAGCTACGCATATCAAGTGGCATTTGATGCGTGCAGGTCATTATCGCCTGGTTACCACATGAGACCTTACTGCTAAGTCAATGGCTGGTGGTAAGGTCTCAGACCAAAAATGGATGCGCACCAATTTTTATTTTGCCGCATGTCCACTCTTGGCAAAAAATTTTTAAAGGCCTTTTTTTACAGGTGCACTGAAAAATGGATCTGTGCACACCTAAAACCCGTGCCTACGCTACCACAGGCCATTTTTCAGCGCACCTTAGTAAAAGGGCCCCTCAATTTTTTAATCTTTCAAAAAGTACAAAGACCAGGGGACACTCAAGGAACTTACATGCAAATACTTTTAAAACAAATAAGAGGAAATAGTTTTTCACTCAAAGAATAGTTAAGCTCTGGAACTCGTTGCCAGAGGATGTGGTAACAGCGGTTAGTGTATCTGGGTTTAAAAAAGGTTTGGACAAGTTTCTTTTATTTATTTATTTTTGTTACATTTGCACCCCACACCTTCCCACTCATGGCAGGCCCAATGTGGCCCACATGGTGCAATGGACGGTTAAGTGACTTACCCAGAGCCACAAGGAACTACCTGTGCCTGAAGTGGGAATCGAACTCAGCTCCCCAGGACCAAAGTCCACCACCCCAACTACTAGGCCACTCCTCCACTGCATTTGTAGGAAGGCCGAGTTGTCACAAATCAATAACCAGGGGAAACTGCTGCTGAAAAGTGATGTTTTTTACACAGCCAACGCCAGGCCGCCCTCAGGGAGTACAGGAATGGGTGACGTGAAAAGGCTTGCGGAGGTAGCCGCCCGTGAGTGTGCAAGAGATGGCTAAAGTGGACTCCCATAAAAAGTGACGTTTCTGCCAGGGTTATGGAAAAGTCAGAGGTCCCCGTGTACCAGTCATTAATGTGGCGCATTGCACATGCTAGTGTGAGCGATTTGATGTTTAACAGACCCATGCCCCCACCATCTCTAGGCGCAGCAACAGTCTCTAAGGGTAATCTTAGTTTCTTTCCCTGCCAAAGGAAGACCTGTATTATTTTTGATAAAGTCTTTTCTTCTTTTCACTTTAGAAAGAGAGGGAGCTGTTGAAACACGTACAACCATTTTGGCGCTATTATCATGTTGAACAACGCTACCCGTCCCCATACGGTCAGTGGAAGGCCCCCCCACATATTAAGCTTTCTTTTAGTCAAGTCTAATAATGGAGCAATATTAGTTTTATATAGAGAGGTCATATCCTTTGTGAGGTGAACCCCCAAATATTTCAACTTGGTATCCACCCTGTAGGTATTGCCTCATCCATCGCCATCGCACAGGATTTGTGAAGGTTAAGTGTAAAGCCAGTCAAAGACCCAAACTCTAGCACCATGTCCAGAGCCACCTCAAGTGAATTTTGAGGATCAGTTAATATTAGCAGGAGGTCATCAGCGTAAGCAAGAGCCTTTACCTGCAACTCCCCCAACTGCACCCCCTTAATCCCGGTGCTTTGATTTAACAGCCTGAGTAACGGCTCCAGCATGATGTCAAACAACATCGGTAAGAGAGGACAGCCTTGCCTGGTCCCCCTATTAATCTGAAAACTTTGTGAGAGTCCCCCATTAGTAGCAATCTGTGCCCCCATACTTCCATACAAAGCTTTTATTGCTCCTATAAAATCCAGTGGTAGACCTATCCAATCCAGGACCTGAAAGAGGAACCCCCATCTTACTTGGTCAAATGCCTTGGCCGCATCCAGGCTGACCAGAATTAGTGGATCCTTCTGATACCTGCATTGGGCCATGGATAAAAGAATCTTCCGGATGTGAGTAACTGAATGACGTTTAGGAACAAAGCCTACCTGGGCCGTACTAATTACGCTCGGGAGGCACTGCACCAATCTACCGGCCAAGACCTTCGCCAATAATTTAATGTCAACGTTAATTAAGGAAATAGGGCGATACGATTCGGGGTCATCCGGAGCCTTCCCGGGTTTCAGCAGTAGGGCTATCCGTGCCATATTCTCGTGTTCTGGAAAACCCCCTCCCTGTATAACCACTAGGTGATATTCAAATAATAGGCCCACTATACTGTGTTGTAGTATTTTATAGAACTCACCAGAAAACCCGTCCATCCCTGGTGCCGAGTAGGGTTTCAGCCCTTTTATGGCAAGCTGCAGCTCTTTAGGCTGCAGAGGTAATTCCAACTTAGCCACTGCTTCCTCATCCAGGTGGGGCATCCAGCACGCTTTAAGAAATCCTGAACCTGATCCCGAGGTGCCAACCCTGTTTCCGTGTAGAGGTGCTGAAAATAGTCCCTAAGGATCCTTTGTATTTCGTCCGGTCGATTTACGAGAACTCCCTTTTTGTCTTTCAAAGCGGGAATTGCCCGATTTTCTCCACTCCTCTTTATCAATCTGGCCAACAATCCACCTGACCTGTTCCCATACCGAGCCAGACGATATTCCTGAAACAGTATATTCTGCTGCGTTTGCTCCTGTACTAGTGAATTAACCGCCGCTTGTGCTCACAGATAGTTATCTCTATGAGTTTCAGTAGGAGAGGCTATATATCTGTGTCTGGCTCTTCTCATCTGCCGGGTTAAATGGTTTAGACTAGCAGCTATCTTTCTGCGCCTTGCCACCACAAATGCAATCACCTCCCCCCTAAGCACTGCTTTAGCGGCACACCAAAATAGCTGTGGGTTTGATTTATGTTCCTTGTTGTGCGCTACATAGTCTTCCCATTTGGCCAATAGAAATTTTTGGACATCTAAGTTCTTCGCTAAGTAGCTAGGGAATCTCCAGCATATGGTTGGGGTAAAGCTCCCTGGGCCCTCCATCTCAATCCATGCCAGGGCATGGTCCGAGATCACTATTTCTTCCATGCCTGCCCCAACCACATTCGAGAAAAGGTCTGTACTGTTTGGGGAGGCTAAAGGGGCAGGGTTAGGGGTGGGGCCAGGGGTGGAGCTTAAATCCATAATTGTCTGATAACACACAGAAAAAAAAATAAAAATAAAAGTCACAATTAACACCTTTTATTAAATTTAGATTTTAGATATGTATCATATGTCAAAGAATAAAGTGGCTGCTCAAAGCATATACTAACCACAATTGCTCAACTGCAAAACACTATGCACAACTTTGTGCAAAAACACACTCAGAACCTTACTGTACCATAAATATTACACTGGGCAGAACCTAATACACCAATATACCACCCATACGGAAAATGCAGACCGTCAACAATATGAAACAAGGGATCATAATATCACAATTCTCATGTACAGCCACAAAACACCCTAATTCATGTTTAATGTGGGATAAAATGCCATAAATAAGTAAATAAATATAAACTTTTAATGTTGAGCACCTGATTCTCAAAGTGGACATATTCCAAACACTATCCTATTCTCACCTCCAACAGGATGTGCTTGGGACCGTGCCTGCCGGAAGTGGTCTGCTAGCCAGGCACGCACTGACCTCAGTGACATCAGTGACAGACAATTTGGCAAAGCAAAACAATCTGAGGGCTGGCCATTAGGACACAGGGTTGATAGGAGAGTTTTAAAAGACTGAAGGAACCGAAAGTGTTAAATGGGGGGAGGGGGGAGTTCTGAACGACTGAAAGACATGAACATTTGGGAAAGGAAAACAATCTGAATGCTGGCCATTAGGACACAGAGTAGATAGGAGAGTTTTAAAAGACTGAAGGAAACGAAAGTGTTAAACTGGAGAAGGGGGGGGGGAGTTGTGAATGACTGAAAGACATGCAAGTTTGGGACAGGAAAACAATCTCAATGCTGGCCATTAGCACACAGGGTACATAGGACAGTTTTAAAAGACTGAAGGAACCAAAAGTGTTCAGGGGGGGGGCAAGTTCTGAATGAATGAAAGAAATGAAAATTTACGAGAGGAACACAATCTGAATGCCGGGCATTTGTACACAGGGTAGATAGGACACTTTAAAAAAAAAATTAAGGACGTGAAAGTATTACATCTTGGGGGAGGGGTGAGGAGGAAAGTGGTGGGGTATCCGGATACTGGGCGTTAGGGCCACGGGGGTACATAGACTTTTTTTTTTTTTTTTATATATCATTTTTATTGATGACCAAATATACAAGTTACAGTAAAGTGAGAAAAGCATTGCATTACAAGTATGTTCCAATAGTCTGATGAACATCCAACATATTCACACTGGCCATCTATGATTTTATTTTTCATCCTATGCCCTTCTAACCCCCCACCATCCCACCTCCCACCCACCCTCCTCCCCGCGAGCTTACCCGTTCAAGATTCTACTGCGAGCCGTGGGGGTCAGGGTATCCCAAAACAGTAACCAACATTGTAATAGTCGATCTCCCTTTGGGGATGCTAAGTCATTTACTTCCCTACGTTCCAGGGCACCTAGGGAAATCATAAGGGATCGCCATCGTGGCACAGAAGGTGGTTCCGATGAGATCCAATTCAATAAGATCGTTTTCTTTCCCATAGCAGTCGCCCTGCGGAGGAATGGCAACATGCCCCTTCTTCGGTTCCCCCTCACTTTGTATTTATCAAACAAAAGAGTAGGCAAGGGGCACCATTGCAACCCCCAGATAGTCGAGACGAATGTACAAAGTTGTATCCAGAAGGCACGGACCGGAGGGCACAACCAGAACATATGTCCCAAGTGCGCCCCAGATCCCGCACACTTAGGGCAGTCATCCAAAGGTCGTAGGGCAGCTCTAAACGCTCTATGTGGTGAGATATATATTCTCATAGTGAATTTATATTGGGATTCCTGTAGTATCACATCTTTAAAGGTCCTATATCCAATTTTCAGATTAGCCTGTACCATCGCGCCAGTAATAAGACAGCCCAAATCTCCAGTCCAAGCCCCAGCGATCTGGTCATATGGTATCTCCGGGCAAAGCTCTTTAAGTTTAAAATGGTAAAATTTAAGAGGAACCGAAAGCTGCGCCTCCAGATCCAGCAAATCTGTGATTTGCCTCCGTCTCTGCGAGGTCAACGAAACTCGGGGGAGGGAGGCAATGTAATGACTCAATTGTAAGTAGGAGAGGGTAGCCCGTGCTGGAAGTCCAACGTTCTCACACAAGTCTTTGAAGGACCTACATTTGCCCTCTTTTGTTAGTACTTGAAACAGGAATATTGTCCCCCCCTCCCTCCATGCCTGGAAGGTCCCAGTATCCGTGCCCGCTGAAAAATCCGCATTACCTCCAATCGGTAGGAAGGGGGAAGAGTGGCACTCAAACCCTCCAGTTTTGCACAGCCATCGCCATGTACGTCTCAGTGGCGCAAAAATAGGGGCGTATCCCTTGGCAGTAGGTGCTTTGCCAGTTGGCGCATGCAGCCAATAACTAAAGTGATACTTGCTCACCATTTTAGTTTCAGAAACAGGAAAAGAAAAATAGGATGTGCCCCTAAACCAATCTGTAAGGTGTCTCATGCAGCCCGCCACTGACATACGTTGAATGCTGTGTACACCCAACCCTCCCTTATGTATTGGAAGGTACAGTGGGGGAAATAAGTATTTGATCCCTTGCTGATTTTGTAAGTTTGCCCACTGACAAAGACATGAGCAGCCCATAATTGAAGGGTAGGTTATTGGTAACAGTGAGAGATAGCACATCACAAATTAAATCCGGAAAATCACATTGTGGAAAGTATATGAATTTATTTGCATTCTGCAGAGGGAAATAAGTATTTGATCCCTCTGGCAAACAAGACCTAATACTTGGTGGCAAAACCCTTGTTGGCAAGCACAGCGGTCAGACGTCTTCTGTAGTTGATGATGAGGTTTGCACACATGTCAGGAGGAATTTTGGTCCACTCCTCTTTGCAGATCATCTCTAAATCATTAAGAGTTCTGGGTTGTCGCTTGGCAACTCGCAGCTTCAGCTCCCTCCATAAGTTTTCAATGGGATTAAGGTCTGGTGACTGGCTAGGCCACTCCATGACCCTAATGTGCTTCTTCCTGAGCCACTCCTTTGTTGCCTTGGCTGTATGTTTTGGGTCATTGTCGTGCTGGAAGACCCAGCCACGACCCATTTTTAAGGCCCTGGCGGAGGGAAGGAGGTTGTCACTCAGAATTGTACGGTACATGGCCCCATCCATTCTCCCATTGATGCGGTGAAGTAGTCCTGTGCCCTTAGCAGAGAAACACCCCCAAAACATAACATTTCCACCTCCATGCTTGACAGTGGGGACGGTGTTCTTTGGGTCATAGGCAGCATTTCTCTTCCTCCAAACACGGCGAGTTGAGTTCATGCCAAAGAGCTCAATTTTTGTCTCATCTGACCACAGCACCTTCTCCCAATCACTCTCGGCATCATCCAGGTGTTCACTGGCAAACTTCAGACGGGCCGTCACATGTGCCTTCCGGAGCAGGGGGACCTTGCGGGCACTGCAGGATTGCAATCCGTTATGTCGTAATGTGTTACCAATGGTTTTCGTGGTGACAGTGGTCCCAGCTGCCTTGAGATCATTGACAAGTTCCCCCCTTGTAGTTGTAGGCTGATTTCTAACCTTCCTCATGATCAAGGATACCCCACGAGGTGAGATTTTGCGTGGAGCCCCAGATCTTTGTCGATTGACAGTCATTTTGTACTTCTTCCATTTTCTTACTATGGCACCAACAGTTGTCTCCTTCTCGCCCAGCGTCTTACTGATGGTTTTGTAGCCCATTCCAGCCTTGTGCAGGTGTATGATCTTGTCCCTGACATCCTTAGACAGCTCCTTGCTCTTGGCCATTTTGTAGAGGTTAGAGTCTGACTGATTCACTGAGTCTGTGGACAGGTGTCTTTCATACAGGTGACCATTGCCGACAGCTGTCTGTCATGCAGGTAACGAGTTGATTTGGAGCATCTACCTGGTCTGTAGGGGCCAGATCTCTTACTGGTTGGTGGGGGATCAAATACTTATTTCCCTCTGCAGAATGCAAATAAATTCATATACTTTCCACAATGTGATTTTCCGGATTTAATTTGTGATGTGCTATCTCTCACTGTTACCAATAACCTACCCTTCAATTATGGGCTGCTCATGTCTTTGTCAGTGGGCAAACTTACAAAATCAGCAAGGGATCAAATACTTATTTCCCCCACTGTATGTCTGCTTTAATGTAACCCTGGGTCTTTTCCCTTTCCATAGATATCTAGCTAGTAGCCTATGTAGTTTCCGCTCATCTTTATGTAAGAAGAATAGAGACAGTACTTGGACCACATATAACCGTTTAGGGACCAAGACCATATTGTACAGAGCTACGCGCCCCCACAAAGACAGGGGAAGGCGCTGCCACATTTCTAAGGTGTGTTGTGTCTCTTTCCACAAGGGGGCTAAGTTGGTTTTGTAAAGTTGTGTTAACGATGTTGGTAATCTAATCCCCAAGTAAACCAGGTAGTCAGTGGTCCACTTCAACGGGAACCGTCCCTCCCAGCGTTCCCGCACTGAAAGGGGTATTGGTAGCGCCTCTGACTTCTGTGAATTAAGTTGGAAACCCGAATAATATCCAAACTCTGCTATGTGATCTAAGGCTATTGGCAACGATGTCTGGGGGTGCGTCAACACTAGGAGAATGTCGTCCGCGTAAGCCAATACTTTGATATGAAGCTGCGGCAGCTGAACTCCCCTTACATCTGGGTCTTTTATGATGTTGCGCAACAGGGGCTCCAAGTAGATCAAAAACAGGAGCGGGGATAGGGGACAACCCTGTCTTGTGCCCCGTCTTACCAAAAAACGTGGAGTACACATTCCATTCACTAGGACTCGGGCCCCAGGATCAGTATATAATGTATCTATTGCATGTAAGTACCACCCAGACAACCCTATGTATTTAAGTGTTTGGAAGAGATAGTCCCAATTCACTTGGTCAAATGCTTTAGTAGCGTCCAGGCCCGCCAGCAATAGTGGGTGACCCGTGGCCTCAGCTTGCGCTACAGCCATCAGGGCCCTACGTACATTTAGGCCTGGATGTCTCCCCTGCACAAACCCCACCTGGTGGTCCCCCACCAAAGCCGGGAGATGTGTGGCCAATCTATCAGCAAGGATTTTAGCTAGAATTTTTACATCAACATTAAGAAGGGAAATTGGCCGATAAGACCCCGGCAGATCAGTTGGCTTACCCGGTTTAGGGATAAGAACAATTAGAGCTTCATTCGATTCCCTGGGCAGCCTCCCCACTACCACAGCTGCATCAAGGTGAAGCGTCAGGGGAACACTCAGTTGGGTCGACAGTAATTTATAATATTCCGTAGAGAATCCGTCCAGGCCCGGAGATTTTCCCAAAGATAAACCCCTGATCGTTTGTTGAATCTCTCGGGCCTGGAGGGGAGCATTCAGCTGATCTCTGATTGCAGGGGACAACACTGGAAGGCCTGCATCTCTCAAGTAATCTTCTAATTTTGGTCCCCCCTGCTGCGCCTCCGGTTGGTACATTCAGGAAAAATAATCTCGGAATATGGTCAATATATCTTTAGGGCAAGATTTACGGGAGCCATCAGGCGCTAGCACCGTAGGGATGAATGTCCTCTCTGACCAAGCCTTTGCAACTTTAGCTAGCAATTTCCCAGGTCTGTTACCCAATTTGAAATATTGATATTTACGACTAAAGGCTTGCTTCTTAGCACGTTCGTGGAGCAGTGAGTCTAAGGCCACTTGTGCCGCAATCACATTATCATAGTTGGTCTGGGTTCGACAGCGTATGTGTGCACGTTTGGCTTGTTGATATTTTCGCTCTAGTAAAACTATACCTTGGGAGATCTTTTTGTGTCTTGCACTTAAGTAGCTAATGATTTCCCCTCTCATAACCGCTTTAGAAGTTTCCCAAAATAATGTCGGATTATCTTTATGGGCCACATTATCAGATTCAAACAAGTTCCATTTTTGTACTAGAAATTTACCAAAGTCTTTGTCCCCAGCTAAGTAGGATGGGAACCTCCAGGACTTAAATCTGTCCACATTGTGTCCCAGTGCTATATCGGCCCAAACTGGAGTGTGATCTGAGATCGCCATAGTTGCCATGTCTGTATTAATTACCCGGGAAAAAAGCGATGTGGAAACCAAAAGGTAGTCTATGCGAGACCAGGTTTTATGGGCCTTCGAGAGGTGAGTATAATCCCGCCTCTGTGGAAACAGTAACCTCCAGGGGTCCACTAGATCCATTAACTTACAAAGATAAGGCAATCCTTTGCTGCGGGGTAGTGCACTCCATGCCCCAACCGTCGAGCGGTCGAGGTCTGGATCAAGCACCTGATTGAAGTCTCCCGCTACAATCCAAGGGGCCGTGTCGTATTTGAGACCTAGGTTTATCAGAGTCTGGAAAAAATCTGCATCATAACCATTTGGACCATATATAGCACATAGGTAGTATTCCTGTCCCATAATGTTAAGATGGAGCAAGACATATCTTCCCTTTGGGTCTTTTCCTATTAATTTAGAAGTGAATGGGAGCCCTCTCCTAATCAGTATGGCCACTCCTCCCCGTCTAGCCCCGGAAGAGGAGTAATAACACTCCCCCACCCATTGTTGGCGCAGCTTTCGGTGTTCCTCATCTGAGAGTTTAGTCTCTTGTAGGCAGACTATGGAAGCCTTTAGGCGTTTCAAATGTGCTAAAATTTTTGATCTCTTAATCGGAGAGGTAATCCCAGCCACGTTCCAGGTCACTAATCGTAAAGGTTCAGTCAGGGTGATCCCTAAAAGTTGTCAAATTAACATGTAACAAAGCTAACATAGCGCCCCGGTTGCCCAGCCCCAACCAAAGGCTCATTATATCAAATATCACATAGTTATACCAAGCTTTACCCAATCCCACAGCCCATCTTTTTTCCCCATCATCATTCTGCTCGCCTCTACCTCTATTCCCACCCTCCCCACCCCTCTTTATCCCCCCCCTGCCCTCCCCCCATCTTCCCCCCACTATTCATCTAACCTATCTTACCAACCTCACTCCGTTCTAGTGAGTGTAGAAGGCAGAGGTCTAGATGCTATAGGAACCCTACCCTTCTTTCAAATCAAGAAATGTTTCATAGTTAATGTCTCACATATCCCAAAGAGCTGCAAGAATCACGGTACAGGGTGTTTGGATATCTTCCCTGTCCAGCCCATTCTTGAACCGTTCTGCCATGTGTCTCCGGTCTGCTATCTTGTTCACCAATCAACTCGGTCTCACTCTTATTCCACAGTCAATTGTCGGCATTAGCAATCCAACAGGAACTTTCTGGAACTCAATCAAATTAGAAATCCAACCGGCAACCGCCAACCAAGAACACTGTCAACATACCAGCATGGTTAAAACCATCTACTGATTAGATTAGCGATCCCCCCAGGATCAGGTCTGATGATGATTCAACCAATCCACTGCAGCTTCTGGGTTAGTGTAAGCCGTCCAGGTTCCGTTCTCCAGGATCTTCAGCGTTGCTGGATATTGCAGAGTAAACTTGAGCTTTTTTTCCACCAGGCAAGTGCAAACTGTACAAAAAGCTCGTCGTTGTGCTGCCAAAGCCGCGGAGTAATCCTGAAAGATGCGAATTAAAGTCCCATCATACTTTGTAGTTTCCCTGCAGCTTTTATAGTATCGCAATATTGCCGCTTTTTGAGCATAACAGTGGAATTTTGCTATCACCACTCTAGGCCTCGATTCTCTTGTTGGCCTGGGTCCTACGCGATGTGCACGTTCAATTCGGATCGCTCGGCCTTCACCCGCCTCCGGGAAGTGCGCTTGCAGCCATGTCTCCAATGTTCGTTTTAAATCTTTATCTGCCAAGGATTCTGCGAACCCCACAAATCTGAGATTATCACGGCGCGAGCGGTTTTCCAAATCTTCTACGCGCTGCGTATTCTCCTGGACTAGGCGTTGTAATCTTTCTATCTCCCCCGAGTTATTTTGCTGACCATCTTCTACCTCCGCAACCCGGGCCTCCAGCTCTCCCGCACGACGTGAGAGTTCCGTCGTGAGCGCCGACAGGCCCGTTATCTGGGCAGAAAGCTGGTCAAATTGAGAGGCCAGCGCGCCCACCACTGCTTCCGTAAGTTCTGGCAGCGTGAAGTCAGAGGCCGGGCGGGAGGGTGAGTTCGCCGGCGAGGCGGCCGCCATCTTGGATTCGCCAAGTCTCGGTTTCTCTTCTTTTTTCTTCATGTTTTTCCCGGTTTGCGCCATCGCCGATCTTGTTAGGTATTTGTCCATACACTGGGGGAGCGAACGCGTCCTAGATTATCTATTTTGGGGTCGGAGACACCTTTAAAAGTTCAGTTTTCGGGCAGGGTTCCCAGCAGCAGAAAGTTCCACGTCTTTCCCTGCTCACAGCATCACGTGACCTCGCATTTCCGCAACTTTATGTAAATCGGTACATAGACTTTTTAAAGCCTTAAGGAACCCAAAGTGTGGGAAGGAGGAGGAAAAGGAGGGGAGGGAATGGGGTGAGGGGCATTAGGAACAGGGGAGGGAGCCCTGTCACACACTCTCATTCTCACACACACACTGTCACACAGACAGTCTCACTCTGTCACACACCCGCACATTCACTCTGGCTCTGTCTCTCAAACATACACACTCCCAGGAAAACCTTGCTAGTGCCCGTTTCATTCGTTCCAGAAACGGGCCTTTTTTACTAGTAATGAAATAAAATGATCTTTTCTATCTTTGTTGTCTGGTGACTTTGTTTTTCTGATCATGCTGGCCCAGTATCCGATTCTGCTGCTATCTGTCCTCTTAACTCCGTTTCCAGGGCTTCCTTTCCATTTATTTCTTTACTTTCCGCCTTTCTTCTTCATTTCTTGTCCTACATCCGTAAGTAAAAGCTGGGTCCTCCGCAGACTTGACTGTCCAGTGGAACTAGCTTCTGCCTATTTTCTCCATCCATGTGCAGTTTTTCTCCTCTTTTCCTTTTCCCTCATCTCATCTCCTTCCTCTCTCTTCCCTCTCCTCCCCTCTATGTCCAGCAATTTCTCCTCTCTCCCTGGGCCCAGCCCTCTCATCCATGTCCATCCATGCTCCTCTCTCCCCTGCCCCCTCCAATCATCCATATCCAGCAATTCCCCTCTCTCCCTGAGCCCTGCCCTCCATCCATGTCCCTCTCTCCCCTGCCCCCTCCATTCATCCATATCCAGCAATTCCCCTCTCTCCCTGAGCCCTGCCGTCCCATCCATGTCCCTCTCTCTGCCCCCTCCATTCATCCATATCCAGCAATTCCCCTCTCTCCCTGAGCCCTGCCCTGCCCTCCCATCCATGTTCCTCTCTCCCTTGCCCCCCTCAATTCACCCATATCCAGCACCATATCCAGCAATTCCCCTCTCTCCCTGAGCCCTGCCATCCCAGCCATGTCCCTCTCTCCCCTGCCCCAACTGCCCACCCTCTTCTCCCCCCCCCAAGATCCCTTTCCTTTTTTTTCTTTTAAATTTACCTCCGAAGTCTGGCAGCACAGGGTCAGTGAAAGCGCTCCCTGTGAAAGCGCTTCTCTTCGCTCAGTGACCCGCCTTCTTCTGACGTCATGATGTCAGAAGAAGGCGGGACACTGAGCGAAGGGAAGCGCTTTTACTGGGAGCGCTTTCACTGATGCTGTCGCTGCGCTGCCGGACAGTGGAGGTAAATTTAAAAGAAAAAAAGGAAAGGGATCTTGGGGGAGAGAAGAGGGCAGGCAGTTGGGACGAGTGGCGAGCCCCGGGCGGGCGGAATTGGGTCGTGTGGGCGTCGTCGCATGAAGCTAAAGGTGACGTCATCAGGATCCGATTCTGCGGCTGGGGAGGCTTAGCCTCCCCAAGCCTCTAATACTGGGCGCCTATGGCTTCAAGGCAGTAAAAGTGAGCAGACCACGCGGACATGGAGAGCGGGCAGAAGAGGCAGGAAAAGATTTGAGCCTCGCTTGGGAGAGGGCAGAAAAAAATATTGGCAAGAGGCGCATAGGCGCCATTTTTTCTACAAACCTGCTCCCCCTGTGCACCCCCCCCCCCCCCCCAGCTACACCACTGTTCTAAGTCACTGCCAAGCCCCACCTCAGGCTTACTGACCCTCTGCCATCTACTGCCAGTGAGACCCTTCCACCATTATATCCACACCAGCACACTCCAGTGGCCCACCAGGGCCCATGGTATTTCCTGACTTTCACGAGGCTACGCAATGTGTAGGGCTGATGAATGATGTGTCACAGAGATCTCCTGAGAGCAGTGTCACCCCATCCAGCACCCCATTCTATAGTAGCTGAGGTTTCCATAAAGTGGAAATGTGAGAAAGGGCAAGGGATGAGGACAGAAAGGGGAAAAAAAAGTAATCACATCACAACTGGGAAGATGGGAAGAGGATAATGAGCACAGTATTTGTTCTAACTCTAAAAATACATTCATATACCTTCACTGTAAATATTTCTATATGATTTTGTTTTTTGCTGTCTGGTCAAGCTAGTGATGATGGGCTGACTCTGGTGCAGATGGTTCAGCATTTAACTTTGAGCCTGCTCTTGCACCTCTATTCCCTCATGAAAGGGTAGTCTGTGCCTTTGTGCTATATTATGGAGCAGTTTAGATTAGATAATAAAAACCATGCTTCAAAGGGCCTATAAATCAGAGGCCAGGGGTGGGTGGGAAGGAATTAAAGTCTAAACTGAGGTTTCCTGTAACTATTAGCTATGCCTTATACTGGTGCTATGGTAACTGTAAAATAATCCCTTTAAATGCTAGGCTATGGAATTTTAACAGAGACTTTAAATGCTAAAGTTGGCAATTAGCACAAAAGCTGGGCTCCCCGTATTTGTTGTACATCATGTGTAGTTCATCTGAGAGCTTCAATCACAATTTCACAGCTAACCATGCCATTTGCTGTCTCAATGATTTGGGGTGAGCAGAAAAATCATTGACAAATCTTTTGGGCTTTTCTTCCAAAAACAAAAAGTCCATTTCATATCCTAATCTGTCATCAGCTTTTGAGACACAGCCACATGACAACAGTCTTCCCGTGCCACTGTTGAAGCCACCAGACAAGTATAACTTAGACATTGATGACGACAAAGCAACAGATGAGACATTGGACTTTGACAGTGAAAATGATCCAGCCATCACAATCAAACAAACCTCATCTAATAACTCAATTTGAATTAAATGACTTGAACAATGAAGTACACATTTCAGCCAAACCCTGTGTGATAGAAATACTGCAAGGTGATTCAATCAAGAGTTCTAAATTCTATTAGATTAACTGAAATCTGTTGAAGAAACAAATATTTTCCTGAAATTTGTTCTCCACTTAGATTTTTTTAAAGTGCATGTTCTCTAACTCAGGGTTTTTCCATTAATTTTAAGGAAGATATTATCGTCATACTTCTGACCTAAGAAAGCTAGTCAAGAAATGTATCAAGTTAGTCCAATAAAAAAGTTATCACTTCATTATATTTTTTAGTAATCTTTATAACATAGGCAGGCTGCACGCCCTCTCGCTCCTGCCCTCGCTTTTACCCCTAGCGTACTCACAGACCAAGCATGAGACAGGTTTGGGAATAAATGGCCACAGCTTTATTGAAACAACATATTAAACAATCCCAAACCATTCGTGCAACACCTCTTGATATTGTGGGCATTGGTTAGAAATAAATTGTGGCGGTCCAGGCTTACTTCATCTTATGCACACATTGGGGGGGAACCAGGGTTTCAGATAGGGATGGGTCATCCGGTGGCGAAGAGATGGGTAGAGAAGGGGATAATCTGTTTTAGAGATCTACTGAATGATGAACAAATGGTTCCCTTTGCAGAGCTTAAGGAGCAAAATGGGATTTTAGATACTGAACAATTCTTCTACATACAAGTTAAACATTATATAAAAACACAAGGGTGGTTGAAGGCGGATCCGGAGGAGTATGAGGGACTGGAGAACTTGTGGGGCTCTTTGGGGAAAATGAAAGGTACCTTCTCTATATTGTATAGATTTTTAAGGGGTAGGACCTTCGAGAAATGTCCTTATATGCTTCAGTGGGAACAGGATTTGCAAAGGGAATTTACAGCACACGAGTGGAAGGCGATTATAGTTGAAGTTACTAAAGCCTCAACCTGTGTGCTGATAAAGGAAAATGCTTTTAAAATCTTGTCACGATGGTATTATACCCCACACAAATTGCATGTTATGTTTCCAGGGACTTCACAATGGTGTTGGAGATGTGGAGATGAGGAGGGGACCTTTCTACATATTTGGTCTTCTGGGGAAATGTTGCTGCAAAGATAGCAGCCCACACGGGGAAGCCATTCCCGTGCGAACCTCAATGGTGTCTGCTTGGATTGGGTAATAGACGAGGAGCTAAATGGCAGAGCCGGTTTAAAAGAATGTGTTTAGCAGCAGCAAAGAGCGTCATAGCAAGGCATTGGAAGCAATTAGAGGCACCCTCGGAAGAGGACTGGCTCTTGAAGCTATCTTTGATCGGTGAAATGGAGAAACTTACGGACAAGAGATTGGGACGTTATAGTGAATCCTCAGAGTTATGGACTCAATATCAGAATTTAACTCACATGACATAAAATTAATTGTATAACTTGCTTGGGGGGGAGGGGTGGGGAGAGGGAGGGGGAGGGGAATTTTTTGGATTGTGTCAGTGATTGATTGTTTGATAAGCACTATGTTTGTTACTATAAAAAATCAATAAATATTTTAAAAATTAAAAAAAAAAAAAACAATCCCTAGGAAGCACGCGAACCCTGGGTTTGACGTATCAGAAGCTTCAGCTCTCTGCCATGCTTATCCAGCTAGAGAGCCAGCATCACCGCCCACACTGTGGCCAGCCCTGTCTCCGCCTTCAGCGTGGCCAAGCATCCATCTGCTTGGGGTAGCCTCCCCCAGACCAGCATCCCACCTGCCCTGTGCAACCAGCGAGGTGACTAGTCTGCCAGCAGTGAGTGCTCTTGTCCCTTGCCTGGAGCGGGCGATCTTCCTTTCGGCTGTTGTTCCAGCACATCCCAGGGTTCCCATGCTCGGGTGCCTCCGCCACAACCCAGGGGGCCTGAGAATCAGGGTCCACGGGTCCCCCCCTGTCCCCCCTTCAGGAATGGCGCTCAAGGGCCTCCTGGGATCCGCATGATGCCAGATCTGAGTTCCGCCGGGCTGCACCACCCATGTGTGACCTTGGTCATGCCTGTGACCTTAGTCATGCCTCTGGACTGCAATGCCACCGCAGGATGATATCCGCCGGAGTATGGTGGTCCCTTCCAGAGTAGCCAAGAATGCTAGGAGATTCTGCTTGGCCATGGCAATCAGGCGGTGGCATGGGGTGAACAGCAGTGGGAAAAGCCGGAGCTAACTCATACCAGGAATTCCAAGCCATGTAGCGTCTAGCCCACGGTGTAAACCCGGTCTCCGGGCTGTTAAACATTTACCAGCACTGGAGGTATGCGGGCCCGATGATCCACTCCGCACCTGTCAGTAGCTGGAGACCAGAAAGAGTGAGTCCCGTAATTGTCGAGGCACTGCCAGTTTAAAATCAGGAGAATAGCATGCAACCTGTCATACCAGTACTGATGTGAATCGGAAGAGAGGTCTAACAATTCTGGCCGTAATTACACAATAGCAGGTACCTCGTGCTCCCGATAGATGGTAAGCACTGTTTCCAGGCAACAGAGCATGGTGTCAATTTGCGGAGGCTGATTTCCTGCGTCAGCCGTCCGCCAGCTTGAGAATATCAAAGTACCGCTGACACAGTACTTTTTCCTCAGGGTCCTGGGAAAGTACTCTGGGAGGACACCATATGTGAATGCAGGCGCGAGTGTAAAGGGTATAGCGTTCTTGTCTCTAGCAGGGGATGGTGCGGAGGAAGAAGAGGACGAGGATGAAGTTGTGCTGGACCGTCTGGAGTGCTTGCGCTTCTTACCTTTCTTCCTCCACTTAAGCACCTGATGCCTGGGAGTAAGGATTGCCGTCTCCCGCAGCGCGTGTCCCTGCGATTGGTTGTGACTGTGGGACCTCTTGTCCACCGGTCGAGAAGGTGTGATGCCACTCCCGGCACACCCTAGTAGCTGGGGGCTGGACATGCCGAGGAAAGGAAGGGTCTCCGCATACGAGTCCCGGCCCTCAGTCCAGGAAGGATTAGTGGGAATTGAACTCTATGGGCCACAACTCGTAAAATAGCCAGCCCTGGGGAAAACCACCAAAATAAAAGGCAGCCTCTAAACAGGTAACGCCAGTGGAGCTGCGAAACACAGTCTGTTTACCGTGTAAAAGTATCAGTGGGATTTGAACTCGCCACCTCTGGATTACAAGACCGGTGCTCTAACCACTCGGCCATGGCACCGAGCGCGCGAAATGGCCGACTATGTGGAAAACTGGCCAAAATAAAACCGGCCAAATAAAAGGGGGTGGGCCGCTAAACAGCTGAGCGGCATGGGCGGCGAAAACCGCTCTCCGCTGGAACATTTCGTTGGAGTCACAAAACAGTCAGCGTACCGCGTAGATCGCGTTAGCAGAACCGAACGCGCACATTAGCCGGCTATGCGGAAAACTGGCCAAACAAAATAAAAGGGGGATACCGCTAAACAGCTGAGCGGCATGGGCAGCTACAACTGCTGTCCACGCGCGGCTGCCTGGACCCTCACCCGGCGTGGGACAACGCGGTGAAGAAACTACTAGTGGGATATGAACCTGGCTCTAACCACTCGGCCACCGCTCTACTTAAAGTAGCGGGCATACTGTGGAGCACCGTAAGGGGATTCTGACGGCAGATCCCCCGAGCCCTCTCCTTTCTACTGTGCCATCTGTGCCCGAAAACCGAAACGCAACCTCACAATCAGCCGCACATGATCTGTCCCCTGCTGTCCAGGCCCCGACCGCCGACGCCTCCCTGTCTCGGGGATCGCGGCAAAGAGGGCGGAAGTGGCGCGCGGCCAGCCCGGGACCCGTGCACAGCCAGGCATGCTGGCTGCAGATTAAGGTAGGATTGAGGGGTGCGCTAGAGGACCGCGAGGGTACACCACCAAAATGAACGCCACGAGGCGAGAATGAAAGAAACGACAAAATGGCCGACTATGTTGAGAAAAACGGCCAAAAGACGCTTGCGGGACTGGCTGTCCGGGATGGGCGCCCACAAAACCGGCCACAAAGAGGGCTGGCCAAAAGACGGCCGGCAAAATTAGGAGGCTAAGGGACACAACGGGTAAAAATGGCCAGCCATGCGGGAAACTGGCAAAAATAAAAGGCAGCCACTAAACAGCTGAGCGGAATAGGCCACTACAACCGCTCTCTGCTGTAACGCTCCAGTCGCGCTGCGAAACAGCCTGTTTACCGTGTAGATCGCGTTAGCGGAATCAAAATGCGCGAAATGGCCGACTATGTGGAAAACCGGCTAAAATAAAAAGGCGGCCATGCAATCAGCTGATCGAATGGGTGGACACAACATTTCACAGTCGGCTGCCGCGAGCAGGGAAAGAGTCTGCGTTTACCGCGTTGGTGGAACCCGGAACCTCTGAAAACACGTGGATCTTGAAAACTCCCCCAAAACTCCTGTACCGCTCGCTGCCAACAATGAGACCTCCCCTGTCTCGTCGGCAGCTCTTATGCAGTGCATGGGGACCCCCTTTCGGCCGCCCAACCAACGGCCTCCCAACCAACGGCGGGCAGGGCCTCCTGCCACGTCACCCAGACCGTCAGGGGGAAGCCAGAAGGGAAGGGTCGCTCAGGCCGGGGAGTTGCCATGCGGCAGCCGCCATGTTATATGCGACTGCTCAGCATACTCCTCGCTGGCCTTCCTTTTCTGTCCACTCAAGTGGACACCTGAAATTTGTTCTCCACTTAGATTTTTTTAAAGTGCATGTTCTCTAACTCAGGGTTCTTCCATTAATTTTAAGAAATATATTATCTTCATACTTCTGACCTAAGAAAGCTAGTCAAGAAATGTATCAAGTTAGTCCAATAAAAAAGTTATCACTTCATTATATTTTTTAGTAATTTTATTTCTGTCCACTCAAGTGGACACCAGTGAAAGACACACTACGTTATCCAGTTCATAGTCATAGGGATCACATTTAGTACAACTACAGAGTATCTCAAATTTGGAAAGAAAGGCTCTCTATAATAAAAATCTGTCTTATTTTTTATATCACACTATGAGGTGAGGTGCCTACATTGCCATAATCAAGTTCCCATTTTCTGAATTTTGGAGGCATATGTTAAATGTTCTAAATCTTAATTTAAAAACTGAAATTAAGTTTAGTTCAGTTTCATGTCATTCATACAGTACTCCTCCATTATACTAGAGTATGGAGCAATGCTAAGCTTGTTTTCAAAGTCCCTGCAGGATGCACTAGAAATATGTATGGATATATTATTCAGCCTGCTGCTAACATGAATCCTAATAGAGAGTTACATGTAGAATAGTGCTCAACCGCATTATAAAGATATTTTGCCAACGGACTTACCTTTTCTAAGAGCTTCAGCTTAATTCGTGTCATGTGGTCCACCAGGGATGAATCTGTCATGCTGAGCTTTACCGAGTCTATACACTAGGAAGGGTTAAACTTCAGTGCCCTTGATGTTTTCCACCCTAGTTGAGGTTGTATTTAAGAATAATTAATGTCAAATGTTTTCACAAAATACAACAAAATAAAAGCTGTTTTCAATCTCAATCAGTTAATAATTCAAGTAAGTGAAAAATATATAAGGAAAACTAGAGTATTGAAACAAGATGAAGGGTTTGTTTTTAATTCTTCTTGTGTTCTTTTATGTTGTTGGTAGCTGTTTCATAAGTGCACACTGTTGTTCTTTTCATTTTGGTTGCTAGCCTTCCTACTGGTGAGTCCACACCCTGCTCTTGCTTTTGTTAATATTCTGTGGTTGCTTCAGAAACTTTGCCAAGCAGCTTGGTTGCTAAGGCCATATCTCCTATAAACAATCTAATTTTTCAGAGTATGAGAACACATAGCTTATCACACAGGTAGCAGCAAAACATCACACTAAAAATGTATCTTATATAGGCAAAATTTCTCAGGGAAAATCTTTCAACATATAGGATCTAATTTAGCCTTAGTGCTTAAGCCAGAGGTGGGTACCTTTTTATCCTAGGTGACATGCGGCCAGTTCACTTCTTTTTCTTTCCTATCATACTTAAATAGCACTGTCCTCTTACCAAGATTTAGTATATACCTACATCTAGGTACCAGATTTGTGGCACCCAATTACAAAATTTCCCCCATTCTCTATTAGAGAAGTGCACTCTAGATATTTAGATGATTTGAAACTTCCATCATCTAAGGAATTTAGGTGTTCAGGCAGGAACCCCAGCCAGTCAAGTTTCCAGGATATCTACAATAAATATGCATGAGATAAATGTACACACCAAGTAGGCAGTGTATGCAAATCAATCTCATGCATATTCATTGTAGATATACTGAAAACATGACTGGCTGGGGTTCCCAAAGGGCAAGTTTGGGAATCACTGTGTTAAGGAGTAAATCACAGGGGTTTTTTTGGATGTTGTACCAGTTCCTTGAAATAAGCTTCCTGTGGAATTGAAAAGATTGCCTGATTTTCCTGAGAGGTAGAAATCTTGAAAAGCAGTGTAAGCCTATAGCTAAGATATTTTGAATGTATATATTTTTAAATTTGTGTTTTGGATTGTTTCTTAATTTCTAAACTTCTTTTTTCCCTGTGTGTCCCTCTTTCTTAACAGATTTCTTATAATCTGCTGACTTTGTCTCTATATACTCTATTTAAAAAAAAAAACAAAAAAAAAAAAACAAGCCTTCCTTTCCACTTTGAATGTAGTTGCAAAAAATTCAGAAAGGCAGTATATCAAGTCCCATTTCCCTTTCCCTTTCCTCTACTGGTCTTCGCTGCATGTCTCTCTTTCTTAATTAATTTCTTGTAATCTGCCGACTTTTTCTCTATCCTATTAAACAAAACAAAAACAAAACTTCCTTTTCTCTGACTTGGAGATATACTGGTTCCTATAAGTTACTATATTTCTGTCCTTCTGACTTTATTGTCCCTCCCTACGTATCCTTCTCCCACCCACCCCTAGGCTAGTTCTCCATATATAGGAAAAACAAGAAACCATTATCTTCATTGAAAATCCTGCTTATTGATATCCCTAACATAGTACACCTCACACTTGTTAAGCATATCAACATGTCTTTTACTCAGTGCAATACATGTTGTGCCTTAGTCCTAAGACAAACCATCTGGTACCTTAGAGTTTGCCCTATCTGCCTCCAAATAGCAGCTATGAAAGATGAAATCAACAAACTCAATAAGGAATTGGCTGCAATTAAGGAAGCATCCAGGACTACCCAATTACCAGTCGATTCACTACCAGCACTGCCACAGAGAATAAAGCAAAAAAGGAATAGATGGGTTACTGTAGGCTCAGCTAGACTAAGACCTGTGTCACAGAGACATTCACCCTCCCACCTTTGCCCATATATAATTCCTTGGCTACATTGGAGCATTATGAAGCTCAGAAAAGAAGTATTGAGGAGGGGCCAGAGACAAGCAATGTAACTCAATTCAAAAAACCACCCCCAAAACAATAATAGATTGGCAAAAAGCAGAAAACTCTTACTGTTAGGAAGCTTCATTATGAAGGGCATAGGCAGGGAGGTCACGTGATGCGCTGTGAGTGAAGGCTGTGCTGCCGATTAGCTCCGGGGTCCCCACTCCGTCTGCAGCCCCATAGTGACTGATATTGCAAGTTATTAAAAACTATGGTCTCGATGCCAGTCTGGAGCTCGAAAAAAGCAGTTAAAGCGGAGAAGGAGAAGGCGGTCGTGCCTGGTGGAAAATCCAAGATAGCGCTCGGCACGCCCAGCGTGGAAGGAGAGTTTTCAGAGAAACAGATGGCGCAGATTACTACGGCGCTGGGTGCAGCATTGGAGCCAAGGTTTGTCTCACTGAATGGGCAGTTTGAGAAGTTAGATGCCCTGTTACTGGAATCTACTAACAGGTTGACGAAAGCGGAGCGGAGGGTGTCGGGTCTTGAGGACACATGGACCAGAACGGAGCCTGAGCTGGTGAAACTGAAAAAGCAATTGCAAGCGCAGCATAATAAAATTGAGGACTTGGAGAACAGGGCTCGGAGGAGCAATTTGCGCATCGTGGGTCTGCCGGAGAGGCTGCCTGAGAAAAATCTGAGTTTCCTCCTGGAGCAGTGGTTTGCTAAGGAATTTGCTTTATCAGACAGTTATGGGCCTTTGTGTATTGAAAGGGCCCATCGGCTGGGACAGCTGAAAGGAGACAATAAAAGGCCACGAGTTGTGATTGTAAAGATACACAATTACTCTCACAAAGAGGAAATTCTATTTGGCTACAGGTCGAAACGGGATTCCCTGCAGTATGAAGGAGAGATGATTCGCATCTTTCAAGATTACTCTGCAGGGGTGCAGGAGAGGCGACGCAGGTTCCATCCTATCTGCACCTCCTTGGTGGAAAAGAAAATACGATTTAGGTTGATTTATCCTGCTATTTTGAAAGTGCACCACGAAGGCACCTGGTCGTCGTTTGATTCGATACAGGGAGCTATGGAGTTCCTGAATCAGACTGGGAGGGCGTCCCCAGCAGAAGAAAGAGTTAAGAAATAGAAGGTTGCAGAGTATGAGCCTTCAGTGATTGCTTTATAGTGAGCAGTGTCTATTGTCATCATTGGACATTTTTCCATATCGGATTTCTATTAACATTGAGTGACCAGATGCTCGACCGAGTTTCTACAGGCTGGTGATGGGGCGGGGACCTCAGCATCTTGTGACTGTTCTTGAGATGGGTATTTTCCCATCCAGGTTTTGGGGCAAGTTATTGGGAGGGATGGAGGGAGGGACACGGAGTGTGCAGAAGGGTGGGGGAGGAGTTTTGGGGAGGGGGGGTTGGTATGGATGTGATGGAGTCTATGTGATTTGGATGTGGGTGGCTTTGTTCTGGGGTTTAGGAGTAGATAGGAAGACATGTGTGTTCTTTTTCTTCCAGGGGAGTCTGATATATATAGCTATCAGCACGAATCTTGAGATCTACACTGTTCTGTGTGTTCTGGTTACCTGGGATCCTGGGGGAGGCTGGGACCCTCGGATTTATGGACTTGAGGGGTTGTTGCATTCACCTTACTTGGGTTGGGATGTCTAATTGCAGAATTGTTACTTGGAATGTAGGGGGAATAACCTCCCCTATTAAAAGAACAAAGATATTGTCTCATTTGAAATGGCTTAAGGCTGATATAGCATGTCTTCAAGAGACTAGACTCTCAGAATCGGAACATTTCTAAGTTACAACGGAACTGGGTGGGACAAGTCTTTTCTGCATCATTGGGGGGTATAAAGAGTGGTGTAGCCATTTTACTTCACAAGAAGCTGGCAGTGTCCTCTGAGTTACTCCTACGGGATCCCCTGGGTCGTTATCTATTGCTAAAGTATCTGTTATCCGTATATGCGCCAACCCCTTATGATAAAATTTTTTTCCCAGAATTGTTAAAGGGTAAAAACATTATTTTAACTGGTGATATGAACTCCCTTTTGAATCCTGAAATTGATAGCACGGGAGTTAGAAGTTCTGGGGTGATGGATGGGCCAGATCTGGGAATGTTGGGAGTGTTCTCGACCTCCCTAGATCTGGTGGATGCGTGGCGGGTGTTACATCCGGAGGAACGGGACTATTCCCACAGGTCACGGGCATGATTGGATTATGTCTTTGTCTCCTCTCTCCTCTTTCCTAGTGTGGTAGCATCTCAAGTGGAAGAGGTGATTATAGCAGATTATGCCCCTGTTTGGGTAGAATTGGAGCCGCCTGGTAGTTTTCGGCCGGCTCGGCGATTCTCAGGTTATATGGCTAAAGATAAAGATTTTCAGGATTTTCTTCTGGGAAAATGGGAGGAATATGTTTTACATAATGAACAACATAAAATGAACCCCCAGCATTTTTGGTGTGCAGCGTAGGCTGTACTCCGAGGAGATATAATTTCTTATGTGTCCGCGCAGCGTAAGAAAGTAGCAGCTAGTCTTGTAAATCTTCAAGGGCAGCTGAGGAGGGTTAAGCGTCTCAGTCTGCAATTTCCCACTCAAGCTAACAAAGATGCATATGTGGCGTTACAAGTGTCCATTAATACTTTGCTGCATGAGCACACACAGCATAGGTGGCTCTTTAATAAATTTCGCTTTCACCAATTTGGAAATCGGACTGGAGGGATGCTGGCCCGATTGGTGAAGACTAAAGGGGGTTCACGGACCATTACGGCCTTGAAAGATGGTAAAGGAGTGATAGTCAATAGACCGGATCGTTTGATGCAGATATTAAAAGAACATTTTCAGAATATATATAAACAGGGAGGGCCTGTGGATCGGGATGCGGTGGTGGATTTCCTGGCTTGAGCGGGGCTGCCTAAGTTGTCACCAGAGGCTGTGATGGAATTGGACACCACATTGCGGATGCGAGAGTTACAGCACGCGATTAAGGTGCTTCGGCCTTTTACAACGCCGGGGGAGGATGGCTTCTCGGGAGAATTTTTTAAACTGTTGCAGATACCCATTGGAGGGGCCTTGCTTGATTATTTTCAGTCTATTATTCAGGTCGGCAAGTTTCCGGGTACAGAAAACACAGCTCTTATCTCGCTCCTGTTAAAACCGGGTCGTCCTTCAGATGAACCTGCATCTTACCGACCGATTTCACTGATCAATGTGGATATCAAGCTCCTAGCAAAGGTCCTGGCAAGTAGATTGACCACTCCGATCAAAGAGTTGATAGGTGTGGCACAGGTAGGCTTTATTCCTGGGCGGTACTCTGTTGTGCATGTTCGGCGAATTCTTCTGGCTATGGCGCAGGGCAGGTACGCTCAGTCACCGCTGTTAGTGACTAGCTTGGACGCAGCTAAGGCATTTGATCAGGTTGACTGGGGATATTTGTTTCATGTCCTGGACTGGGTGGGTTTGCCCCAAGGTTTCTTGAGGGCCATAGAGGCGCTATACTCTGGCATGGCTGCGCAAGTAATAGTGAATGGGATTAGATCATTTGAAGTGCAACGGGGTACAAGACAGGGGTGTCCCCTGTCTCCGCTCCTTTTTGATCTGTCGCTGGAGCCGCTACTGCGGATGATCAATCAGATGCCAGAGATACAGGGAATTGATATAGGAGGGGAGGAGCTTAGAGCGCTTGCTTATGCAGATGATATCATGCTACTGCTGATGGACCCTCAGGTATCACTGCCTCCTGTCTTGAATGTGATGGATCATTATGGCACATTATCTGGGTTTTCCCTGAATCTTCAGAAATCCTACGCGATGGCTTTAGACGATGATGTTATACACTCTTGGAAAGGCACATTTCCATTCCAGTGGGAGACGGAGGCATTAAAATACCTGGGAGTTTGTCTTCCTCGAGATCTTACCTTGTTATATGAGCAAAATGTTAAAGGGCTCCTGGAGATGACCAAGAAACAGTTGATGTTGTGGCACGCATTACCTCTATCGCTATGGGGGAAGATAGCGTTATTTAATATGATGATAGTGCCCGAATGGTTGTATGTGTTTCAACAGCTGCCTTTATTTCTTAAAAAGCGGGATGAGCGGAAGTTGGGCAAAATGTTGCAGTCCTACTTGTGGAAAGGGAAGCATCCTCGACTCCCGTTATCCATGATTTCCACCCCTAAGGAATATGGTGGTATGGGGCTTTTGGATCTTCGCGCGCTGACAGTGGCGTGCTCCATGCAACATATTAATGATTGGTTCCGAGGTTCATCAGATTTTTCCTTAACAACAGCGGAAACCACTATTTTCCCAGGACTGCTTTCTAGCCACTTGTTACACTCGGGGAGTAGACTCCCGAAGGAGGCTTTGCGACGGCATCCACTGTTGGGGTCATTGAGAGCACATGGAGATGGTTATGTCGCCATCATCAGATGTCGGCTAAAGTTTCCCCATTTCTGTCCATATGTAATAATCCAGATTTCCCCCCGGGACAGGGGTCCAGTGTGTTCATGCAATGGGAAAAAAGGGGTATTATATATTTGGCTCATGTAGTTGATGAGGAGGGGAAGGTTCGGCCCTTCACGAGTTTACAACAGCAGTATGGGATACCGGCCGGGCAATTTTTTTACCTACCTTCAATTGCGACATTACGTGCATACTTTAACATGGACAGATTTGACGGAGGATGTCGTGGACATCCTGTCTGAGGCCTATTCGTTGAGAGCCCAGCTGTGTGTACCTTTAAAATTTCATCATCAGCAATTAAAGGACACGACCACGGAATTGACATATGCATCTTTGGCAGCAGACTGGTCAAGCGACCTCACTTGTGCTGTCACAGAGGATTTGTGTACAGCATATATAAAGACCCTGTACAGGCGGCATTTGTCAGTCATACAGTGGGAACAACTTTATAAATTTCTTTTGCGATTACATATTTCTCCGCGCCGTGCATTTAAAGCAAAATTTTCGACTACTGGAGCGTGCCCGAAGTGCGGAGAGGCTCTGGCCTCTTTGGGCCATATGTTTTGGATTTGCCCGCACGTGCAGAGTTTTTGGGGGGCGGTGTTGAGGATGATAGATTCCTGGTGGGGGTGTACACTGGTGTGTGATCCACTGTTATTGTTTAATAGCTTTAGATTTACAGCCCAGCCTCCTGTGGGTTTTAAGGGTTTTGTACAACTGGCTGTATTTTTTGGGATTCATGCCATTCTGGTGTCCTGGATGTTGCCTAAGGGTCCCACTATCATGGCCTGGCGAAATCAGTTAATTCACCAGATGAGGGTAGATAGGTGCGGGGTCAAACACATGGACAGTGTCTCGGGAACTCGGTCTACCGAAATGTGGGAGCCCATCCTGCTTATAATCGAACGAGACAAACGCCCAAGTTCCGACCTAAATCGGGAGATGGACGTTAATCTCACAAAAACGAGTAAATCCATATAATCGAAAGCAATGTTTCAGTGCGTCCGTGTCGCTCGTACGTGGACGTAAAAACGTCCAAATAAGAGGTGTGTCGGGGGCGTGTTAGGGGCGGTGATACGACGTGGACGGGTACAACGTATAACGAATAGTGAAATGGCTCTGGTTGAGCGGGAAGATGGGCGTAATATGATGGACCCGAAATAAAAGCGACCAGAGCAAGGGGGAAAGCGTCTTTAGACCCATTAGCGATTGTGTGTAGTTGGAGAGTGGCGATATTGTTGGTGGAAGAGCTGAAGTGGTGGTTGCAGAGAGAAAGCCGAGCGTGTTGAGTACCTGTGACGGTCGTCTGTGTGCCCTGCCTCTTTTTGTGTCATACCCTTTCACCGTTCCTTACTCCTACTCCTTTGCTCCATCGCCCCCTTCCCCTCCCCCTATCCCTCCCCATTCACTCTTCCCACGTGTATACTCTATTCCCTGACCTCCGTTTGTCTCTGTGTGCCTGTACTGTTTGGCGAGTGAGTGGCCAGAGGGCGTGGTGGCTGGAAGTGACAGATCTGTGTGTGTTGCTGTTTGACTACTAGTCCTAATACTTGCACTGGTGGTGGGGATATGGATGCACTTAATGCACTTGTGGCATGCATGCTACACGAAGAGGCCACCCACCGCAGGAGGTATTCACGGCCCCGAGTGTTTAGGCCCCGCACCACCTTCCTACAACTCACTGACCAGCAGTGTCTAACAAGGTTCAGGTTTGATAGGGCCACCATTCGTCAGCTGTGTGAGCAGCTGAAACCCCTCCTTCAGCCCCAGACACGTAGGAATAACCCCATCCCTGCCCACCTCAAAATCACTTCCGCTCTCTCTGTCCTGGCCACTGGCAGTTTTCAATCCGTATTAGCTGCTAACACAGGCCTCACCCAGGCTTCTATTTCACACTGTCTCACCCAGTTCCTGGATGCCTTTATCACTCACACCTCACACTACATCACTTTCCCCACCACCCCCCAGGCCCTGCACAACAACATGGCCGCCTTCTATGCTCTTGCTAGATTCCCCTCGGTCATCGGTGTGATAGACTGCACACACGTAGCCCTCAGACCCCCCCGGGCACACGAAGCCACCTACAGAAATAGGAAGGCATTTCATTCTATGAACATGCAAGTTGTATGTGATGCCCAGGGGGAGATATTAGACGTGTGTGCCAGGTACCCCGGCTCCAGCCACGATGCCTACATCCTACAGCACTCGGGCATCTTCCACAGGTTCGAGCGAGGGGAGTTCATTGGTGGATGGCTACTAGGTAAGTGCAACATGCATGTACCACCCATACTAGACCTCCTCCACTGGGCAACCCTCCGCCCTGGCTTCCTCCACCACAACCCACTATCCAAATCCCCCCGCCCCCCCTGTACCTGCTCCAAGCGATACACACTCATCTATCTCATTCTGCTTTTCTGCAAAGGTGACCGAGGCTACCCGCAGAGGACATGGCTCATGACCCCCCTGATCCACCCACAACCAGGGCCAGAAGAAACCTACAACAGGAGACATCGCAGCACCCGGGGGATCATTGAGCGCACCTTTGGTTTATTGAAAAACCGCTTCCGCTGTCTGGACCGGTCTGGAGGAGAGCTGCTCTACAGTCCAGAAAAGGTGGCCAAGATCTTTGTGGCATGCTGCATGTTACACAATTTGGCCCAGCGCAGAGGACAGCCTCTCCCAGAGGAGCCACAGCCACCACCAGAAGAGGCCCCAGATGAGCTGGAAGAGGAGCCCCCTCCACCCCCAGCCCACAGAGCAGAGCTCAATGCCTACCAGCTTGGCGTAAGAGCAAGACAAAGACTCATTGAAACAAGTTTTAGGTGAAAGTAAGTGAACATTTATTTTTTACATTAAGTGCATGTGTGTGTTCAACCCCACCACCACCACCCCCCTCCCACACCCACCCCCCTCCCACCAACCCTCACCCTACAGCATGTCCCATCATTTTCCCCTTCCCTTCCCCCGTCCCCTCCTACCCCTCCCACGCCCTTCCTTTGCAGCTGGTGCTGCACGGGAAGTCTCTTCACCCTCTTCTGAGCTGCTGCTCCCAGTGTCCTCCTCCCTATCCCCATGGCAGCCTGCGGCTTCGGCTGCACCGTGGAAATCGGGCCACCTTCTTGGTTCTAGTGGTCTGGCCACAGGACCCAGAATGGGAGCAGATTTGGTGGGTGCTGCAGGAGTGGGTGCGGAGGCTGAGGATCGCAATGCCCACCTCTTAGCTGGTGGTTGGTGGTGGTCAGTGCAGGAGGATGTTGATGGCAGGGGCTGCTCCAGCAGCACGGGGGCTGGAGTAGGCGCGGTGCCCTGAGGGCGCAGGTGTTGGATGCTCTGCTCCAGTCGTTTCAGTTGCTGGAGCACCTCCTGGTGGCCTTCACGTTGCGCCTGGAGGAGTTCCTGGTGTGCTCGCTGCTGTGCCTCCAGTGCTTGGCGCTGCAGCTCCAGTTTCTGCTGCTGGTACTCCTCCAAGCGCACGTTGTGGCGGAGTAGTTCCGTGGCCAGCCGCAGGAGTTGCCTCCTTTGGCCGGATGGCCTCTGGCGGGGAGCTGGGCCCTCCTCCTCCTCACCAAAGTCCTCCGGTGCTGGAGGTGCGGCCTCTGCTGGTGCAGGTGGTGGTGGTGGTGGCAGAGGCTGGACAGCTGGTGGTGGTGGTGGTGGTGGCAGAGGCTGGACAGCTGGTGCAGGTGGTGGTGGACACAGAGGATGCACAGCTGGTGCAGGTGGTGGAGGCTGGACTGCGGGTGCTGCAGGCTGTGGCGGTTGAGGCTGGACTGCTGGTGTAGGGCGTTGGCCTTGCAGGCCACTAGGGCCAGCCTCCTCTGAGTCATCACCTGTATAGCACAAGAGTGAGGAATAGTGTTGGTGCAAATAACCCACTTTTGTCTTTCAGCAGTCATATACATTGGCATGTCCCCCAACCTGATGACCCAGCAAAGAGATGGTGAGGAGGAATGGAATTGACACGGGTACGAAAGAGAGAGCCCCGCAGGCAGCTGGGTAGAGGTGGTGGATGAGCAGCCAAGAGATGGACACCACTCACAACGTTGTGGTCAAGCTGTTAGTTGTATAATTGTTACATTGAACAACATTGCAGCATGTGTTGTGTTACTACTGACTTGCTAAACTGCATAGAACTGCTTTATGACCCCCATTACAGGCTCCTTCAGTTGAATGCATGTGGCCCACACTCAGTAGAGCACAGAGGTCACAGGAGGAACTAGGCACAGTTTGGTAATGGGAAAATAGGAGGGAGTAGTAGGGAAGGACGGCCCCCAAAGTTCTGCCACAGTAGTAACCTACACACACCCATAGGAGCCAACTGGAAAGTAGTATTGGGGGTGCTAAGCCCAGTGACCAACACTCCTCCCTGCACAGCTACATGATCTTTCCTCAATATTGGGGGTGCTCACACACACACACAGCACCCACCCTGTCTGCTTGCTCCTATAACACACATGACCACTACCACTACTCAAATAGAGCTTACAATTAATTCAATAAATATGGGCACACAGGACAAGTAAGAAGAAACCCAATGACAACGGTAGGGATAGGGAGTAAGGGTAGAGAGCTAGTGAGTAGGGGTTACCAGGTCACAACAGCATCATAAAGGTGGCCTGTTAATATACATAAAGACAGCCAGAGATACTCCCCCCCCCCCACCTCCCTCCTCCCTCCTCCTGCCCCCCACTCCTCACCTCCCTCCCCCTGACCCCAACTTCTATAACACAAGTGTACTGCAGCACAACAGATACCCCAACTGCATAATGAAACACCTACCTGAGTCCTCAGCCTGGCCCGAGGTGTCCAGGGAGCCAATCCCGTGGATGCCCTCCTGGGGTAGGAGGGAGTGCACCATCAGCTCCATGGGCTTAAGGTTGGCAGTGTCATTGCCTGGGGGATTGGCCCCCGCCTTCCTCCGAACATCCCTCCTCAGCTTCCGCCACTTCCTCTTGCAATCCTCCACGTCTCTCCCAGCATGGAAGACAGCATTCAGGCTGTCCCGTATTGCCTCCCATTCGCGCTGCTTTATTGTTGCAGCCAGCCTCTGCCCTGTGGGAGCAAACAGACTCCGGTGCCGCTGTACTATTTCTTGGACCAGGAGCTCCACCTCTGCTTCCACAAAATTACCCTTCCGGGTCGGCGGCATGCGTGGTGGCATTGTACCAATGGGGTTTTCGAAAATACGGAGTGGGCATTTATATAGGCGCCAAGAACGCCCATTGAGACGGGGGAATAGGCGTTTCTGATATGGGCGTTTGTTGTTCCATTTTACACACAATTCCTAAGCGTGCCCAGCTCAGATAGCGATTAGGAACACATGGTTTCGATTATGAGTAGATAAGTATGGGCGTCTCCACCTGCCTTCCCTTTCTTCATTGCCATTTTACCTGCCATTTCCTGCACTGAGACCTTGCCGGTTGTTCGTAATAATCATTTACAGGGTTTTACCCTCACTTATATGAAGGTATGTGTTTAGCAATGTATGCTTGGGTACACCTGTGTATTTAGGGGGGAGGGGGAATTATTGTTGGCCCTCAGCCACCATGCCTTCCGTTCCCTCTCTTCCACATCGCCTGATGCTCCCTTCCTTTCTCCCATTCTCTCTGCCTGGTTGTAGCAGGCAGTGTGTGGGGGCCAAGAATTTAGTACAGTCGGCCAGTGGTGTGCTGGAGCCGGCTCACACCGGCTCGCAAGAGCCGCTTGTTAAATTTTGACAGCTCTTGCGAGCCAGTTGTTGTTGGGGGCGAGCCAGCTCCATTGCGGGAGGTAAGCATGGCAGGAGGGCGCCATCACTGGCCATGCTTACCTCCCCTGCCGCTCCGAAGCATGCACAACCATGTCCTTCGCCCCCCTCCGTCTTTTTTGAATTACCTCCGTCGAAGCGCCGCCATTTAAAGCCCTGCTGCGTGCTGACTGGCCGTCTCCAGGCTTCCCCTGCTTGATTCGGATGATGTTCGTGCCTTAGTCCCGCCTTCATTCTGACGTCATTTCCTTTTTCGCGAAGGCGGGACTAAGGCACGAACATCATCCGAATCAAGCAGGGGAAGCCTGGAGATGGCCAGCCAGCACGCAGCAGGGCTTTAAATGGCGGCGCTTCGACGGAGGTAATTCAAAAAAGACGGAGGGGAGGGTGGGAGCGAAGGAGTGGCAGGGGAGGGAGGATAATTGCTGGATGGGTAGAAGGGGGCAGGGGAGAGACCTGCTGGGCATGGGTGGGTAGAGGGGGGCAGGGAAGAGACTTGCTGGACATGGATGGGCAGAGGGGGGCAGGGGAGAGAACTGCTGGGCATGGATGGGCAGAGGGAGGCAAGGGAGGAGAACAGCTGGCCATGGATGGGCAGAGGGGGGCAGGGGAGAGATTTGCTGGCCATGGATGGGCAGAGGGGGGCAGGGGAGAGAACTGCTGGGCATGGATGGGCAGAGGGAGGCAAGGGAGGAGAACAGCTGGCCATGGATGGGCAGAGGGAGGCAGGGGAGAGAATTGCTGGCCATGGATGGGCAGAGGGAGGCAGGGGAGAGATTTGCTGGCCATGGATGGGCAGAGGGAGGCAGGGGAGAGAATTGCTGGCCATGGATGGGCAGAGGGAAGCAGGGGAGAGAATTGCTGGCCATGGATGGGCAGAGGGAGGCAGGGGAGAGATTTGCTGGCCATGGATGGGCAGAGGGAAGCAGGGGAGAGAATTGCTGGGCATGAATGAGCAGAGGAGAGAATTGCTGGGCAGAGGGGGCAGGAGAGAGAAGAGAATTGCTGGGTATGGATGGCTAGAGAGGGGCAGGGGAGAGAGGAGAGTTTCAGGACATGGATGGCAAGGAGAGCAAGAGAAATTCTGGACATGGATGGAGGGGAGGGAAGGTAGAGAGAAGAAATGCTGGACATAGAGGAAGGAGATTAGATGAGGGAAAAGGAAGTGAGGAGAGAAACTGCACATGGATGGAGAAAATAGGAGGAAGCTGGATCCACTGTACAGTCAAGTATGCGGAGGACCAGAAATGAAGAAGAAAGGAGGAAAGAAAAGAAATAAATGGAAAGGAAGCCCTGGAAACGGAGTCAAGGGAACAGATAGAGAGCAGCAGAATCAGATACTGGACCAGCATGATCAGAGAAACAAAGTCACCAGACAACAAAGGTAGAAAAAAAATAATTTTATTTTCATTATAGTGTTTGGAATATGTCCACTTTGAGAATCAGGTGCTGAACGTTAAAAGTTTATGTTTATTTACTTATTTATGGCATTTTATCCCATATTAGTTAGTGGGGTCCCGCAGGGGGTCCCGCAGGGGTCTGTGCTGGGTCCGTTGCTTTTTAATGTATTTATAAATGACCTAGAGATGGGAATAACTAGTGAGGTAATTAAATTCGCCGATGACACAAAATTATTCAGGGTCGTCAAGTCGCAGGAGGAATGTGAACGATTACAGGAGGACCTTGCGAGACTGGGAGAATGGGCGTGCAAGTGGCAGATGAAGTTCAATGTTGACAAGTGCAAAGTGATGCATGTGGGTAAGAGGAACCCGAATTATAGCTACGTCTTGCAAGGTTCCGCGTTAGGAGTTACGGATCAAGAAAGGGATCTGGGTGTCGTCGTCGATGATACGCTGAAACCTTCTGCTCAGTGTGCTGCTGCGGCTAGGAAAGCGAATAGAATGTTGGGTGTTATTAAGAAGGGTATGGAGTCCAGGTGTGCGGATGTTATAATGCCGTTGTATCGCTCCATGGTGCGACCGCACCTGGAGTATTGTGTTCAGTACTGGTCTCCGTATCTCAAAAAAGATATAGTAGAATTGGAAAAGGTACAGCGAAGGGCGACGAAAATGATAGTGGGGATGGGACGACTTTCCTATGAAGAGAGGCTGAGAAGGCTAGGGCTTTTCAGCTTGGAGAAGAGACGGCTGAGGGGAGATATGATAGAAGTGTATAAAATAATGAGTGGAATGGATCGGGTGGATGTGAAGCGACTGTTCACGCTATCCAAAAATACTAGGACTAGAGGGCATGAGTTGAAGCTACAGTGTGGTAAATTTAAAACGAATCGGAGAAAATTTTTCTTCACCCAACGTGTAATTAGACTCTGGAATTCATTGCCGGAGAACGTGGTACGGGCGGTTAGCTTGACGGAGTTTAAAAAGGGGTTAGATAGATTCCTAAAGGACAAGTCCATAGACCGCTATTAAATGGACTGGAAAAATTCCTCATTTTTAGGTATAACTTGTCTGGAATGTTTTTACGTTTGGGGAGCGTGCCAGGTGCCCTTGACCTGGATTGGCCACTGTCGGTGACAGGATGCTGGGCTAGATGGACCTTTGGTCTTTCCCAGTATGGCACTACTTATGTACTTATGTACTTATTAAACATGAATTAGATTGGAACCTGGGATCATTTAATTTTTTTTCCTGGAGAGAGTAATGTGTTGGCCGCTGCCCCCCCCCCCCCCCCTGGGTATAGTCAGCTCTGCAATTGTTTTTTTTTGGGGGGGCACAGAGGTGGACGGGGGGCGCAGGGGTGGACGGGGGGGCGCCGAGATGGACAGGGGGGGCGCCGAGGTGGACGGGGGGGGGGGCGCCGAGGTGGACGGGGGAGAGAGCCTGTTGTTAAAAATTTACCAGCACACCACTGCAGTCGGCCCAAATCAAGCACCCCTCGGTAAGGGTCATTTCAATCAGGGAGATGTGCAGCTAATGTTCCAGAAGATAAAAGGCGCACTACACAGTCTTGAAACAGACGTTCATGGTAAGCTCTCATTTGTCTGCCACCTCTTCTCTTTGTGCTCATAGTCAAGGAGTGTGCATTCACTGTATGTATGTAGTCTGGAGTCAGATGTTAGGTAGCTCTCTTTTCACCAGGTTCCTGTGCACTGTACTGTGGGGTTGGCAGGTCCTCAGTGGTGTGGGCCAGCTGTTGGAGGTGCTGTATTGGTTCCCGGTAGGTTCCATCTTCCTTGTTTATGTGGTGTACCCCAGTCCCCATTTATGAAGTGGCCACCCATTCTCAAGGTCCATAGGCGGGGGAGGGGAGAATGATTAATGCAATGGATGTGTATAGCACATTATGGAACACCTTCCTAAATAGCTCCATAGGTAGTAGGGTAGGGAACATGCACATTACATTGTTTTTAATCGGTAGCCTGGACAAAATGATCGAGGTGGCTACAGGTAGTGCCACTGAGGCCTATGACGTGGTGGTGAGGGAGAGGGGTGTGTGTACAGGTACCAACCCAAAGTAACTGGTGGTGGCTAAGGCCTGGTGGCTGCTGTGGCCTAGTGGTTAGAGCACCAGCCTTATAATCATAAGGTTGCTGGTTCAAATCCCACCTAAGGCAAGTCACTTCAGGGACAAAGTTTGACACAAACCGAATACTTGAATGTAACACACCTTGATCAACTACTGGAGAAAGTGTGATCACAGCTGCAAATAATGAGCACCATTTTTATTTGTGCCCTTCTCTAACACAAGTATTACATTGCAACTGTGATGAAGTAACCATCCATCTATTGGGTTTCCCATTGTTTCCCTTTTGCTCCTCAGCATTATATACCATAGCTGATGTATTCAATGTGAAAATATGAGCCAGCTGTTTGTAGGTCCTTCTTGGGCCCCCCCCCCCCCCCCCCCCACCAATGTGGCTTGTGGGTAAGGATATGTGTCCATCAGACAGCAAACACTGTGTATGTGGTACCTGGAGTTATGTGGAAGTGTGTACCTGGCAGATCACACGTGGTACACTATTAATCTCTTATTGATGGCACTCTGTATTGTGGGTCAGTATGGTGGAGGGGAGGGAGGGAGAGAGAGATGCTGGCTGGCCATTTTTATTCATGAACACAAATATCCATCCAGCCTCCCTGGCCCAACCCCCCTGCACATATGGCCATGCAGGTTGGAATGAACAGGTGGCGTTCTGTATGGCCAACATTCTCAGACATGCATCACCTTCTCATTCACACAGCACATTTAATGCTATGCATATTGCTGCCTCCTTCCTCTCAACTCAACAGCACCATTTGGTGATATGTAATGCACAAGGGAGACAAACACACACACACACACCCTGATAGTTATATTGTAAGAGAAACATTTATTTCCCCCCACCCCCACCCCTACAAAATAAGCCCCAACAATGCCCTCCTCCCCCCCCCACAACTCCCCACACAACCCCAACAATTCCCTCCCCCACCCCCCACAGAACCCCCAACATTTCCCTCCCCCCACACACACAACCCCAACAATTCCCTCCCCCACCCCCCCACAGAACCCCCAACATTTCCCTCCCCCCACACACACAACCCCAACAATTCCCTCCCCCACCCACTCCCCACACCCCCAACAGGCCCCCCCCTATTTAAATTAAGGGCGGCCACGCCCTCTGAGCAAGGCCCTCTGTAGCAGGGCAATGAGCAGCCCCAGCAGTACCCTTAGTGGGCCCTGGAGCTGCTCATTGCCCTGCCGTAGGGCTCTCACCTCCTGCAGCAGCTGGTGCTGCCCAACTAGAAGCTGCTGCTGGCCATCTACCAGCTGCTGCAGGAGCCGCACCACAGTAGCAGGGCCAAAGGCTGGAGGTGGGCCAGGGGACACTGAAGATGGCCCAGGGGATGGAGGTGGGCCAGGGGACACTGAAGATGGCCCAGGGGATGGAGGTGGGCCAGGCGATGGCGCTGGCTGAGGGGAGGGAGAGGCCTCATACGGAGCTGCAGGTGGGGAGGGGTCCTCATGAATTTCCTCATCCTCATCTATGATGAGGACTCCCTCCTCCGAGTCCTCCGAGTCCTCCTCCTGGTGGCCCGCCTCCTGGCCTGGCTGCTCCTCCTCCTCCTCCAGGTGCCCCTCCTCTTGCTGTTCCTCCTCCTGCTCCTCCTGCTCCTCCTCCTCCTGCTCCTCCTCCTCCTCCTGGAGGTGGTGGCCCTCCTCATCCTCCCGCTCGGCTTCCTGCTGGTGGAGCCCTGTGTATGTAAAAGGAGTGTGATTGAGATCAGTGCATACACCATGGCTTGCATAGTGCAGTAGCTGGGTGGCGTGAGGCAGGGGATGGGGCAGGGTGTGGTAAGGCGTAGCCTATGCCCATGGGGAATGAGCTGCATCAGATGACATGAAACAGAACCCTGGACCCTCCTCTGACACACACCACGCAGGACATGTTGCCATACCAAATTCATTGCTGACCAGCATGTTTACATTGTGAGATGCAACGAGGGGTTGATGGGCAGTTGTTGTAGGAGTTATTGGGGGGGGGGGCAGTGGGAAGGGTGTTGAGCACAATTCTTTTATGTGATTTAGGCCATAACATGCAGTAAAAGTAGGGCCTCAGGCAGCTGTACCAGAACACAGTAATCAGCCACCACAATAAGGGGAATAATAAAGTGTGGCATATCATCTCATTCATCTCGGTGGGATGGTCGGACGTTGCAGGCACGCTCATGGGAGAACCCCTGCAACCTGCATCCTTGATCTGGGACAGATATGGTATTACTTACTAGGTGGCTATTAGGCACATGGGAATTGATATTGTACAACACATTTGCTTTATTCATGAAATGTATGTAGTAATCTGTACAGGTGTCCTGTTTTTGAATACTTACGGCAAGCCCTGAGGTGCCTTCGCACCGCTCGGATGAGGTCGGGCCTCTCCCGCCTCACCCGGCCAAAAAGCAGGAAACCGGCCAAAGAGTCGGTTGGGCCGCTGGACGAAAATGGTGTTAAAGGGGCGATCAAGGAGGACAAAGCCGTAGCGGAGAAATTAAATGAATTCTTTGCTTCGGTCTTCACCGAGGAGGATTTGGGGGGGACACCGGTGCCGGAAAGAATATTTGAAGCGGGGGAGTCGGAGAAACTAAACAAATTCTCTGTAACCTTGGAGGATGTAATGGGTCAGTTCAGCAAGCTGAAGAGTAGTAAATCACCGGGACCTGATGGTATTCATCCCAGAGTATTAATAGAACTAAAAAATGAACTTGCGGAGCTACTGTTAGAAATATGCAATCTGTCCCTAAAATCGAGTGTAATACCGGAAGACTGGAGGGTAGCCAATGTTACTCCGATTTTTAAGAAAGGTTCCAGAGGAGATCCGGGAAATTATAGACCGGTGAGTCTGACGTCGGTGCCGGGCAAGATGGTGGAGGCTATTATTAAGAATAAAATTGCAGAGCATATACAAAAACATGGACTGATGAGACAAAGTCAGCACGGATTTAGTGAAGGGAAGTCTTGCCTCACCAATCTAATGCATTTTTTTGAGGGGGTAAGCAAACATGTGGACAATGGGGAGCCGGTTGATATTGTATATCTGGATTTTCAGAAGGCGTTTGACAAAGTGCCGCACGAAAGACTCCTGAAGAAATTGCAGAGTCATGGAATCGGAGGTAGGGTATTATTATGGATTAAGAACTGGTTGAAAGATAGGAAGCAGAGAGTAGGATTGCGTGGCCAGTATTCTCAGTGGAGGAGGGTAGTTAGTGGGGTCCCGCAGGGGTCTGTGCTGGGTCCGTTGCTTTTTAATGTATTTATAAATGACCTAGAGATGGGAATAACTAGTGAGGTAATTAAATTCGCCGATGACACAAAATTATTCAGGGTCGTCAAGTCGCAGGAGGAATGTGAACGATTACAGGAGGACCTTGCGAGACTGGGAGAATGGGCGTGCAAGTGGCAGATGAAGTTCAATGTTGACAAGTGCAAAGTGATGCATGTGGGTAAGAGGAACCCGAATTATAGCTACGTCTTGCAAGGTTCCGCGTTAGGAGTTACGGATCAAGAAAGGGATCTGGGTGTCGTCGTCGATGATACGCTGAAACCTTCTGCTCAGTGTGCTGCTGCGGCTAGGAAAGCGAATAGAATGTTGGGTGTTATTAGGAAGGGTATGGAGTCCAGGTGTGCGGATGTTATAATGCCGTTGTATCGCTCCATGGTGCGACCGCACCTGGAGTATTGTGTTCAGTACTGGTCTCCGTATCTCAAAAAAGATATAGTAGAATTGGAAAAGGTACAGCGAAGGGCGACGAAAATGATAGTGGGGATGGGACGACTTTCCTATGAAGAGAGGCTGAGAAGGCTAGGGCTTTTCAGCTTGGAGAAGAGACGGCTGAGGGGAGATATGATAGAAGTGTATAAAATAATGAGTGGAATGGATCGGGTGGATGTGAAGCGACTGTTCACGCTATCCAAAAATACTAGGACTAGAGGGCATGAGTTGAAGCTACAGTGTGGTAAATTTAAAACGAATCGGAGAAAATTTTTCTTCACCCAACGTGTAATTAGACTCTGGAATTCATTACCGGAGAACGTGGTACGGGCGGTTAGCTTGACGGAGTTTAAAAAGGGGTTAGATAGATTCCTAAAGGACAAGTCCATAGACCGCTATTAAATGGACTTGGAAAAATTCCGCATTTTTAGGTATAACTTGTCTGGAATGTTTTTACGTTTGGGGAGCGTGCCAGGTGCCCTTGACCTGGATTGGCCACTGTCGGTGACAGGATGCTGGGCTAGATGGACCTTTGGTCTTTCCCAGTATGGCACTACTTATGTACTTATGTAGGTCCCGGTGGACTCCAAAGCGTCTGTAAGATATAAGTTTGTAGAGCAGGGGTCAGGGGTGTTGGTCCTTTTTGTCCTCTGCACACATTCATTTGCTATTCACATACCAGAGAGAGAGGGTCTACAGTGTTGGGGGGGGGGGCACCTCCATTGGTAGTGAATCATAGGAGCCACCTTTTTACCATTTTGGGGGGTGGAACCCCCAGTGGAGATGACCCCTCCCTCCATACATATTTGATATTGGGGGTGGGGTGGTCAAGCACCCACAGCAGCCACCGAGTTGGTTCCTATGCAGATGATGCCAGAGAGGTGGGCATGAGGCCAGACAGTACCGTTTGTATACATTATAATGTATGCTTGTTAAACTACTTTATATGTGTTATCATGACCATGTTATAAAGTATGGTATAGGTTTCATTGGTCTCATGCTTCCACTATTCGGAGGCGTTGTAACCCACTGGCTGCAAAGAGGGGTTGGAAAATGTGGCCTTCACATAACTAACGAAATTGTCACATAACACTAATAGCATAGTCACATACCTAACCTAACGAAATACATTCTTGTAGGGATGTGGGAATGGTGGTCGTTTCAATAACATACAAATTATTAGTGATTGTGCATGTTCCTATATTACTCATGATCCTTGCATGGACACTCCAGTTACTGCTGGTAACATTGATGACGGAGCTGTTATATGTGTAGGTACAGGAGGGGAGGGGGGTTGGGCCATAACCTTACCTTTCTAGCCTTTCCCGGATGCGGGACCAGGCTCGCATGGCCTGCAGCCTGGGGGGCAGGTGGTGTTGCTGGATAAATAGGCGATGCCGGTGCCTTAGGCACAGCCGGACGAGCAGCAAACTCTCCTCCTCGCCAAAATTGGGCTCTCGCCGGTGTGCCATTTTTCCACGTGTTGGAAAAGAAGTGCCTTATATAGACGACCTTGCGTGAGGGACGTTGTTTCATGCACAGCTCCATATATGGATGACCATTCCATATATGGCCCCTATCAGCACGTGGACGCCCTCGTAAGCATAGACGTCTTTGACATGCACATGCCTGCACGTGTGTGGAACGTGCCTTATATAGATGAGTATGACGCACCCCACCCGACCCTTTTCACATATACACAATATGCATATAGCTGCATGTTCAGTAGGTGTACAGTGCATGCAGATCCGGACATTCAGATGGGCACATATGATGAAAGTATGGGTGGAGCAGCATGATATGTCTGTAGTTGACACATATACGCGTTCCTCATATTTTTCCGTACCTGGATGGCCTGAACAACATGTACTGTACTTGCGATACACCTATGTACATTATTTTACACACCACGTGATTTGGTCGTTTGCACCTGCAATAATCGACCATCTTAGGGCGCCCAATTTAGTCACGCTTATGCACTCGTCATTTGATTGTTTTCTTACAGGGATAATCGATTATCGAAAAACGCCCACACTATTTTTCCATTATACATGTCTATTTTTGGACGTTTTCGTAAGAACGTCCTAATTTGTACTTGGACGATCTTTCCATTATGCCCCTCTATATGGGCTACATTGCCGCCTAAAGGGAGAAGTTTTATTTTGAACTTTTAATTAACACACATGTCGGGGGGTAGGGATGGGTGGTAGGGTTCAGTAGGGAGGAGTCTGTTTGGGTTGAATAATGTGTTTAGTGGCAGGGTGGGGTATTAGTTTGGGGGGAGGGGTGGGAAGTGTTAAGCTTACGGATGATAATACTATTTTGTTCATACTTAATTACACGGGGAATGTTCTTTTTACCTGTTTTATGGGTGGGAAGACTGCTTGTGCAGGTTGCTTCTCAATTGTTTTGCAATCATCACATAACGGGTTTAGCTGAAGGCGAGAGAAGGTAAGAACAAGCCTTTGGTGGGGGGTTTTCAGCTGGATGGTTAACAGTCTCTCCCTTTTGCATATTAGATAGGTTTATATAGAGGTATGACTTCATGTTATCAGATTTTTGTTGGTTTACATATGTTCCGACATTGTTATATTGACACCTAAGGTAGCTGTTTATTACTTGGAGGGTTGTGGGGAGGAGGAGACGAGTAGGGGTGGATGAACCATTGTTAAAATGTTGGATGATATGATCATTGTTCTCTTGCCAAGCTGTTTTGTTTGCATATGTTGTAACTTGCTGGCTGAATCAGCTATCTCATGAATAAAATGTTGAAACATAAAGGGCATAGGCGCCCAGTATAAGAGGCTTGGGGAGGCTATGCCTCCCCAGCCACAGCAGGATGGATCAGCTGTTCCTATAGAAATGCTAAATAGTATTACTAGTAGTTCTCCTGACAGTCCTGCTGCTGCTCTGGGGGGTTTAAATAGCAGCAGCTTGCAGTAAAAACCGTCTCTCTAGCCTTGTGTATAACCAGTTGTAATTTGATTATCTTACTGCTGGGAGAGCAGAGCAGAGCAGGGGGGTTGGCTGGAGGTGTCCTGGGTTGCCAGGGAGATATTTAACTGCATGAATTCCTGCACATGAGCAGTTCACACCAAAGAGACTTGCACTGACCCCTGAATTTTAAAAGTGCTAAAAATAAGTTTTAAAAGTATTTGCATTAAATCTAATTACAGAATTTAGGTGCTAGGAAGTGGGATTGGTATGCTATGTACTCAAATTTGCTCAAGCCATATGCAAATTATTCCGTTTTTGGGAGGTTCTCATTTGCATATTTATGGGTAAAAATTGTTGGAAATGTTTACAGCCTTAATGTTAGGGCATGGCTCTGATCAAAAATATGAATGTGAACTTTGATCCAATAACGAAGGGTTTAGCTAGTGTTTTTGACTAAAAGTTCCCATTAGAGTGTCTGTATGTTAAGCTGTATTCAAATAGAGCTCTCTGATTGGATGAGCAGCTCCTGTTAGAAAATCTGCCTGGGAACAGAGAGGAGAGAATCAATGGGTGGGTATGGATGGCTGGAGGGGGGGCAGGGGAGCAAGGACAAGAAATGAAGAAGAAAGGCAGAAAGTACAAAAATAAATGGAAAGGAAGCCCTGGAAATGGAGTTAAGAGGACAGATAGCAGCAGAATCATAGGCGGTCGGTGGCCCAACTGTTTGGGGAGGCTAAAGGGGGCAGGGTTAGGGGTGGGGCCAGGGGTGGAGCTTAAATCCATAATTGTCTGATAACACACAGAAAAAATAAATAAATAAAAATAAAAGTCACAATACCTTTTATTAAATTTAGATATTAGATATGTATCTATGTCAAAGAATAAAGTGGTTGCTCAAAGCATATAATAACCATAATCGCTCAACTGCAAAACACTATGCACAACTTTGTGCAAAAACACACTCAGAACCTTACTGTACCATAAATATTACACTGGGCAGAACCTAATACACCAATATACCACCCATACGGAAAATGCAGACCATCAACATTATGAAACAAGGATCATAATATTCTCATGTAGAGCCACAAAACATCCTAATTCATGTTTAATGTGGGATAAAATGCCATACATAAGTAAATAAATATAAACATTTAATGTTGAGCACCTGATTCTCAAAGTGGACATATTCCAAACACTATAATGAAAATAAAATGATATTTTCTACCTTTGTTGTCTGGTGACTTTGTTTTTCTGATCATGCTGGCCCAGTATCCGATTCTAAAGGGGGAAAGGGAAATGGGAGTTGATATACTGCCTTTCTAAGGTTTTTGCAACTACATTCAAAGTGGTTTACATATATTGAGATACTTATTTTGTACCAGGGGCAATGGAGAGTCAAGTGACTTGCCCAGAGTCACAAGGAGCTGCAGTGGGATTTTAATTCAGTTCCCCAGGATCAAAATCCACTGCACTAACCACTAGGCTACTCCTCCACTCAGAAACACATTAATTTAGGAACACAGTTCAAGGGTTCCAATCTAGTGAAATGCCTTCCAGGATCTTCTGCTACCAGAATGTGAATATGATCCAAGAAGAGAGTAATGATATTTTAATCTACCTGGGGACAAGTGACCTGGCCCAACAATAGCAAGTTTGGAACACAGAGAGCATTCCAGAAGTTTGGGGAGGGACTCAAGCCTTTAGTTCAGACTGCAACATTTTCTGACGTTATCCCTGAAGAGAGAGGAAAGACTACATAAAACTGAAGAGTTCAATAAATGGAGGATGTGGCAGTACGTGGAAAAATAACAGGCTATACTATAATGATAGGCTACATCTTTCAGTGATAGGAAAAAGAATCCTTGGAGATAAATTCAGATGGTATGTTTCTAGACATTTAAACTAGAGGATGGGGGTGACAATAGGAAGCAAGGGAATTCAGAAAGTCACCCCAAACAAAAACATGACAGAAGTGGGAAAGGTAATGTTAATATAGGAAACCATCTAAACTCACTTAACACATGGAAAGCAATGAGCTAAAATGTTTGTAGTCTAAGTTAAAAGGTTCAAGATTTGCAAGCCCTGCTGTTTGAGGAACACTTGAATATTGTTGCTATTACAGAGACATGGTTCAATGATTTTCTGTTATGATCCTACAAAGACAGGCAGGGTAGTTACTGGGTCTCGCTCCTGATTGGCCATGTCAGGGATTGGGCTGACATCTGAGGCAGCTGACATCAGATGCCAGACCCTATTTAAGCATACCTCTGCCTGCATAGGACACTCTAGCATTATCTACTTCAGCTGTGAGCTTACCTTGCTTCTGCATAGTCTGTGTGTGTGGCTGTCAAGACCCTGAGTAGAATAGTGAGTCCCTGTGTCAGACAAAGTCTAACAGCCGAACAACACTGACCTTACCTTGGGGAATGGAGATGAAGAACCAAGGTACCACAGCACAGTCCAGGTCCTGGAAAAGACAGATGGCAAGGCACAGTCCAGGTCCAGGCAAGACTCAAAGGCAGGTGCAAGCAAAAGCACAATCCAGGTCCAAGCAAGGGTCAAAGACAGGCGGCAAGCAAAACACAGTCCAGGTCCAGGCAAAGGTTCAGAGGCAGGCGGCAAGCAAAACACAGTCCAGGTCCAGGCAAAAGTTCAGAGGCAAGCGGCAAGCAAAACACAGTCCAGGTCCAGGCAAAGGTTCAAAGGCAGGTGGCAAGCAAAACACAGTCCAGGTCCAGGCAAAGGTTCCAAGGATCAAAGGCAGAACAAGAACGAGAGAAACACACGCCCAGGAGTCTACACAGTAGAAGCCGAAGCAGCGAGTGTCACAAAGTGCTGTTCCTAAATAGCCCTCCCCATCAGGAGGGCAGGGAACAGCTGGTAGGAGGTGGGGCAACATCATCGATGACCAAACAGCCCCAGATTGGTTGGCCAGAAGCGGGAGGCGGCGTCAGCCGTGAGTGGCCAATCCAGGCGTCGAGAGGAGCGTTGCCATGTTCTTGGGCTCTGCGCCTGATCCCCTTCTTCAGGGACGCCAGCACTGCCAACATGGCTGGCGTTCCCCCGCTGCAACCGCAGCAAGACGGAGTGCTAGAGCAGCAGTCTCTCTTAACTCTTTGTATCTGTTGAGCTCTGCTCCTGGTTTGAGCTGTGTAGCTAGACGCAGTCTCTCTCTTTAGTTTGCCTTAACCCTTTACCTGCTGTATCTGTTGCTTGGTTCTTGTGAGCACTGGTTCTCGTCTGAGCTGTGTAGCTAGAAGCAGTCTCTCTCTGTACTCTGCCTTACCCTTTACCTGATGTTTGCTTATACTGTCAATCATAATTTACTTCTTGCTGCACTATCCTCATTTGGGTTCCAGGGCTCTGTCCTCTCCTGGTTCTCCTCTTATCTCTCCCACCATACCTTCAGAGTACATTCTAATGGATCTTCCTCCACCCCCATCCCGCTCTCTGTTGGAGTTCCTCAGGGATCTGTCCTTGGATTCCTTCTTTTTTCAATCTACACCTCTTCCCTGGGCTCGCTGATCTCATCTCATGGTTTCCAATACCATCTTTATGCTGACGACACCCAGCTTTACCTCTCCACACCAGAAATCACTGTGGAAACCCAGGCCAAAGTATCAGCCTGCTTATCCGACATTGCTGCCTGGATGTCCAACCGCCACCTGAAACTGAACATGACCAAGACCGAGCTCATTGTCTTTCCACCCAAACCCACTTCTCCTCTCCCTCCACTCTCTATTTCAGTTGACAACACCCTCATCCTCCCCGTCTCATCTGCTCGCAACTTCAGAGTCATCTTCGACTCCTCCCTCTCCTTCTCTGCCCATATCCAGCAGACAGCCAAGACCTGTCGCTTCTTTCTCTATAACATCAGCAAAATTCGCCCCTTCCTCTCTGAGCACACCACCCGAACTCTCATCCACTCTCTCATCACCTCTCGCCTTGACTACTGCAACCTACTCCTCACTGGCCTCCCTCTTAACCATCTATCCCCCCTTCAATCTGTTCAGAACTCTGCTGCCCGTCTTATCTTCCACCTGGACCGATATGCTCATATCACCCCTCTCCTCAAGTCACTTCACTGGCTTCCGATCAGGTACCGCATACAGTTCAAGCTTCTCCTACTAACCTACAAATGCACTCAATCTGCAGCCCCTCATTACCTCTCTACCCTCATCTCCCCTTACGCTCCTACCCATAACCTCTGCTCACAGGACAAATCCCTCCTCTCAGTACCCTTCTCCACCACCGCCAACTCCAGGCTCCGCCCTTTCTGCGCCTCACCCTATGCTTGAAATAAACCCCCTGAGCCCATACGCCAAGCTCCCTCCCTGCCCATCTTCAAATCCTTGCTCAAAGCCCACCTCTTCAATGTCGATTTCAGCACCTAACCATTGTACCTCTATCCAGGAAATCTAGACTGCCCCCAATTTGATTGACTGCACTTTTTTGCCCTTTAGATTGTAAGCTCCTTTGAGCAGGGACTGTCCTTCTTTGTTAGATTGTACAGCGCTGCGTAACCCTGGTAGCGCTTTAGAAATGTTAAATAGTAGTAGTAGTATTAGTTATACTGAGGACTGCTCCATATCTTGTTGTAGCTCTTGTTTGGATCCTGTGTAGGCTGTTTCTTCATTTAGCTGTGTGGCACAGCTTAGGTTGCCTCTCTTTGTGAGTTCCCTTATTCTGGTTATTGTCTGTATATGTGTGTGGTGCTTTGTGCGTGGACCGAGTGCCAGTCCCTTCTGGGACTTCTCTCTGTTCTTTTCCCCTTCCCTTTAGTGTATTTGGGTTCCAGTTCGGCCTTGCGGCCTGTATGCTTGGACTCTGTAGGTGTGGGTTCCAGTTTGGCCTTGTGGCCTGTATGAGTGGTCTATTTCCTTTTCTGGTGGTGCTCGCTGGTCTCCCTGAGTGTGCTGGGCTTCATAGCCCATTATATCTGTATAGCATGAGCTTGGTCTGCCCTGGGCTCACGATCAACATAACATTCTCATTAATGGGATGTGACCATACTGGGCTATAATCTTTTTAGGAAGGATAGGGAGGGGCAAAGAGGTGGAGGACTGGCTGAAATGCAGGGGACCTCAGCAAAGGAAGAAGCAATTTGGATCTGGAAAGAGAAGAGGAAACTTGTATCCACATGGGTGTTATTTACAGACCTCCGGCACAAATGGAAAACTGGACAAAGATCTGATTGAAAATACCTGTAAACTTGGAATGAAAGGGGAGGTGCTGTTGGCTGGGAGATTTCAACTTGCCTGATGTAGATTGGAATGTCCTGTCAGCAGAATCTTTTAAAAGCAGAGAGATCGTGGATGCCTGTCAAAGTGCTTTTCAAGAAAATGGTGACCAAACCCACTAGGGAAAGGTTGATGCTAGATCTAATGCTCACAAATGGAGGTAGTGTTTCCAACGTCAGAATGGGTGCCCACCTAGGCAATAGTGATTATCATACAATATGGTTTGATATAAGAGTGAAAGCTGAATGCAGATGCACAAAACTCAAAGTACTGGATTTCAGACATGCTGATTTTGGTAAAATGGGGGAATACTCGACGAAGGAGTTGATTTCACAGGTAGACATTGGAGAAGTGGAAGCGTAGCAGTCCAAGCTGAAAGGTGCTTTAAATTTCTTTAAATTAGTTGCCTTACTTTATAACTCTTCTTACTCTTTTACATATCTATATGTTCCATCTTTGCTTATACCCTTCACTGTCAATTAAAATGTGAGTAGCATACTATGCCATACTTTGTATTGTTATTTGAATATTTTTACTGCTGTAATTGCCTATTACTCATGTTTGATTTATTCTTACTGTACACCACCTAGAGTGAATTCCTTCAAAAAGGTGGTAAATCAATCCTAATAAACTAATAAATAAATATAGCAACGAATCTTTTTCAAGGAAAGCAAATAAAAACAAGAGAAACCAGAAGTCTATATGGTTCTCCAAACAGGGCCGTGCCGATGCAGTAAGCGAGGTAAGCATGGCAGGAGGGCGCCATCCTCTGGGGGGCGCCCCGCCGCACCATGCTTACCTCGCCCTCTTCTCCCCAGATCCTTTTTTTTTTGGTTTAAATTTACCTCTCCGGCGCGCGGCAGCGTAAGTGAGAAGGAGGCGGCGCTCCCCCAGCCGCCCCGATGTGTCTTCCCTTCGCTCGGTTCCGCCTTCTTCTGACGTCATTTCTGACGTCAGAAGAAGGCGGGACACAGCGAAGGCAAGACACGTCGGGGCGGGGGAGCGCCGCCTCCTTCTCACTAACGCTGCCTACGCTGCAAGCGCCGGAGAGGTAAATTTAAACAAAAAAAAGGATCTGGGGAGAAGAGCGCGGGTAGTGTAGCGCTCGTTTTCGGGGGGGTGGGCGCCGGAGAGGCCAACTGAGGGGTGGGGGGCGCCGGAGAGGCCAACTGCAGGGGGGCGCCGGAGACCCTAGGCACGGCCCTGTCTCCAAACAAGAGGCTAAAAAAATAAGGGCAAAAGAGGCTGTGTTCAAGAAATACAGAAGATTGCAACAGGAGGATCACTGAAAAGATTACTGTAATAAACTCAAAGAAACGAAAAGGGAAATATGTCTAGCGGAAGTGCAAGTGGAAGAAAAAATGACTACAGATGTAAAGAGAGGTGACAAGACCTTTTTCAGATATATCAGGGAAAGGAGAAAAGCTAGGAATGGAATTGGTAGAGTGAAAGATGCTGAGAGCATGGTACCGGAAGATTGGAGGGTGGCCAATGTAACGCCGATTTATAAAAAAGGTTCCAGGGGAGATCCAGGAAATTATAGACCGGTGAGTCTGACGTCGGTGCCGGGGAAAATGGTAGAGGCTATTATCAAAAACAAAATTACAGAGCACATCCGAGGACATGGATTACTGAGACCAAGTCAGCACGGCTTTTGTGTGGGGAAATCTTGCCTGACCAATTTACTTCAATTCTTTGAAGGAGTAAACAAACATGTGGACAAAGGGGAGCCGGTTGATATTGTGTATCTGGATTTTCAAAAGACGTTTGACAAGGTACCTCATGAAAGGCTACAGAGGAAATTGGAGGGTCATGGGATAGGAGGAAATGTCCTATTGTGGATTAAAAACTGGTTGAAGGATAGGAAACAGAGAGTGGGGTTAAATGGGCAGTATTCACAATGGAGAAGGGTAGTTAGTGGGGTTCCTCAGGGGTCTGTGCTAGGACTGCTGCTTTTTAATATATTTATAAATGATTTAGAGATGGGAGTAACTAGCGCGGTAATAAAATTTGCTGATGACACAAAGTTATTCAAAGTCATTAACTCGCGACAGGATTGTGAAAAATGACAGAAGGACCTTACGAGACTGGGAGACTGGGCGGCTAAATGGTGATGCATGTGGGAAAAAAGAACCCGAATTATAGCTACGTCATGCAAGGTTCCATGTTAGGAGTTACGGACCAAGAAAGGGATCTGGGTGTCATCGTCGATAATACACTGAAACCTTCTGCTCAGTGTGCTGCTGCGGCTAGGAAAGTGAATAGAATGTTGGGTATTATTAGGAAAGGTATGGAAAACAGGTGTGAGGATGTTATAATGCCGTTGTATCACTCCATGGTGCGACCGCACCTTGAGTACTGTGTTCAATTCTGGTCGCCGCATCTCAAGAAAGATATAGTAGAATTGGAAAAAGTGCAGCGAAGGGCAGCTAAAATGATAGCGGGGATGGGACAACTTTCCTATGAAGAAAGACTAAGGAGGCTAGGGCTTTTCAGCTTGGAGAAGAGACGGCTGAGGGGAGACATGATAGAGGTATATAAAATAATGAGTGGAGTGGAACAGGTGGATGTTCACGCTTTCCAAAGATACTAGGACTAGGGGGCATGCGATGAAACTACAGTGTAGTAAATTTAAAACAAATCAGAGAAAATATTTCTTCACCCAACGCATAATTAAACTCTGGAATTCGTTGCCGGAGAACGTGGTGAAGGTGGTTAGCTTAGCAGAGTTTAAAAAGGGGTTAGATGGTTTCCTAAAGGACAAGTCCATAAACCACTACTAAATGGACTTGGGAAAAATCCACAATTCCAGGAATAACATGTATAGAATGTTTGTACGTTTGGGAAGCTTGCCAGGTGCCCTTGGCCTGGATTGACCGCTGTCGTGGACAGGATGCTGGGCTCGATGGACCCTTGGGTTTTTCCCAGTGTGGCATTACTTATGTACTTATGAGCAGGGGCGTATCTGCGTGGGGCCACAGGGGCCTGGGCCCCCGCAGATTTCGCCCTGGCCCCCCTCCCCGCCGTCAACCCTCCCCCGCTGCTTACTTTTGCTGGCGGGGTCCGACCCGCAATCTCCATATTTCGGCTTCCTCCGTGGCCATGTGCTTCCAGGAAGTAACGCTGCAGCGCTGATTCGTTGAATCTAGTTCGGCGTCTGACGTCCCACACGTCAGACGCCGAACTAGATTCAACGAATCAGCGCTGCAGCGTTACTTCCTGGAAGCACATGGCCACGGAGGAAGCCGAAATATGGAGATTGCGGGTCGGACCCCGCCAGCAAAAGTAAGCAGCGGGGGAGGGTTGACGGCGGGGAGGGGGTGGAGAGAGGCGGCGGCGGCGGCGGCGGCGGCGGCGGCGGGGGGGGAGGCAAAAATGTGCCCCCCCTCTCTGGCTCTGGCCCCCCCTACCGCCGGATTCCAGATACGCCCCTGCTTATGAGAATAGCTGTTTGAAAAGTGATGAAGATAAAGCGAATGTGCTAAACAAATACTTCTCTTTGCTGTTCATGGAAGAAAAGCCTGGAGGACCATGGTCAGCTGCCAAGGGTAAATCTGGGAATGGAGTGGATATTGCACAGTTCACAGAAGACAGCGTTTATAAACAACTGGAAAATCTGGTAGTGGACAAAACTATGGGGCCAGATGGAATGCATCCCAGGATACTGAGGGAACACAGAGAAATCCTGGCAGGACCTCTTAAGAATTTATTTAATAGATCTTTAGAGACAGGAGAGGTTCCACAGGATTGGCAATGAACGGATATGATCCCTCTTCACAAAAGCAGGGACAGGGAAGAAGTGGGAAACTACAGTCGGGTAAGCCTCAAGTCAGTGGTAGGAAAAATAATGGAGCCACTGCAGAAGGAAAATATAGTTAACTTTCTAGAATCCAATGGGTTGCAGGATTTGAGGCAAAGAAAAATCCTGCCAAATGAATCTGATTGATTTCTTTGACTAGATAACCAAAGAACTAAGTAAAGTAAAGGACATGACCTAGAAGTTATTCAAAGTCGTTAACTCGCGACAGGATTGTGAAAAATTACAGAAGGTCCTTACGAGACAGGGAGACTGGGCGGCTAGATGGCAGATGACGTTTAATGTGAGCAAGTGCAAGGTGATGGATATGGGAAAAAAGAACCAGAATTATAGCTACGTCATGCAAGATTCCACGTTAGGAGTTACGGACCAAGAAAGGGATCTGGGTGTCGTCGTCGATAATACACTGAAACCTTCTGCTCAGTGTGCTGCGAATAGAATGTTGGGTATTATTAGGAAAGGTATGGAAAACAGGTGTGAGGATGTTATAATGCCGTTATATCGCTCCATGGTGCGACCGCACCTTGAGTATTGTGTTCAATTCTGGTCGCTGCATCTCAAGAAAGATATAGTAGAATTGGAAAAAGTGCAGTGAAGGACGACTAAAATGATAGCGGGGATGGGACGACTTCCCTATGAGGAAAGACTAAGGAGGCTAGGGCTTTTCAGCTTGGAGAAGAGACGGCTGAGGGGAGACATGATAGAGGTATATAAAATAATGAGTGGAGTGGAACAGGTGGATATGAAGCATCTGTTCACGCTTTCCAAAAATACTAGGACTAGGGGGCATGCGATGAAACTACAGTGTAGTAAATTTAAAACAAATCGGAGAAAATATTTCTTCCTCCAACGCGTAATTAAACTGTGGAATTCGTTGCCGGAGAACGTGGTGAAGGCGGTTAGCTTGACAGAGTTTAAAGGGGGATTGGACGGTTTCCTAAAGGACAAGTCCATAGACCGCTACTGAATGGACTTGGGAAAAATCCACAATTCCAGGAATAACATGTATAGAATGTTTGTACATTTGGGAAGCTTGCCAGGTGCCCTTGGCCTGGATTGGCCGCTGTCATGGATAGGATGCTGGGCTCGATGGACCCTTGGTCTTTTCCCAGTGTGACATTACTTATGTACTTATGTAATCTACTTGGATTTCAGCAAAGCCTTTGATATGGTTCATTACAGAAGACTCATGAATAAGCTGAGAGGGCTAAACATAGGACCCAAAGTGGTGAACTGTTTTGGAAACTGGTTGACTGACAGGTGGCAGAAGGTGGTGATAAATGGAATCCATTCGGAGGAAAGGAAGGTAATTAGTGGAGTGCTTCAGGAGTCGGTACTTGGGCCAATTCTGTTTGATATATTTGTGAGAGACATTGCTGAAGGGTTAGAGGGAAAAGTTTGCCTTTTTGTGAACAGGGCCAGCGGAATCCAGTAAGCGTAGTAAGCATGGCAGGGGGGCACAGACCTCTGGAGGGCGCCACAAGCCATGCTTACCGCCGCCCAGGCGCTCACCTACAGGCAGCTCTAGATTCCCACCTGCCTGCCCTCAGCTCCCCGACAGTCATCCTTTCGTTCCTGCCGCCCTGTGGGGTTTGAATCTTTTATTTTACCTCAGTCGCAGTGGCGGCGGCCGCATCAGTGAAAGCAGCAGGCAGGCTCATTGTCTCTAGCCTTCCCTTCCCTCTCAGTGTCCTGCCTTCTTCTGACGTAATTTCCTCTTTCCACGAGAGTCAGACTTTAGGTCCAGGCAGGCAGGTAGCAGAGGCGATGTCAGGGTCAGGCTTCGGTCCAGGCAGGCAGCTAGCAGAGGTGGTGTCAGGGTCAGGCTTCAGGTCCAGGAAGGCGGCTAGCAGAGGTGGTGTCAGGGTCAGGATTCAGGTCCAGGCAGGTGGCTAGCAGTCAAAGTAAGGATCAGGAACACACCAGCACTAACAAACACATCAGCAGACACCCCTCCCCAATAGAAGCCCAGCAGGGGAGGAGCCAGCCCTGTCAAAGTCGTGGCAGCTCCCCGCACCGCGGCACAGGACCTCATAACCGTGACCACAGCAGGGAAGAGGAAGGAGGAACCGAGCGCCGCCTCAGCCACCCACGCCAATGCACTGGGCCGCCCACACCGCCGACCCGGGGCCTGGCTCCAAAGGGAGAGAGGTGATTTATGACAGTACCCTCTCTTCACGGGCCCTCCTGGTTCGGACCCGGTTTAGAAGGACAACGAGCATGGAAGTCGAGGATTAGGGCAGGAGAGTGGATATTGGCAGCCGGTTCCCAGGAGTTGTCCTCAGGGCCAAAGTGTTTCCAGGATAAAAGATAATATAGTTTACCAGCCCGCAACTTGGAGTCCAGGATTTCAGCTACCTCATATTCTGGATCTGGCTCAGTCTCAGGAATGATAGGTTGTCGAGGTTCCAGATGCCATTTGGAGGGTGAGAAGTGTTTCAGGAGAGATACATGGAAGGCATTGTGGACCTTGAAGTCGGAAGGTAGCCGTTACTGATAAGTGACGGCCCCCCACTCTAGATTGGATAGGGAAAGTTCCAACAAACCTAGCAGCGAATTTACATGAAGACAGACACAATCGTAAATACTTGGTGCCGAGCCAGACCTTTTGTCTGGGTTGAAAGATGGGGGCTGACCTTCTCTTATTATTTGCAAAGAATCCAATCCTGGCTGCGGCTCGTTGAAGGTTTACCTGAGCCTTGTTCCAAATAGTATGGAGATCTTGAAGAGTTCGGTGAAGAGCTGGTGGCTGATTGGGAACAGGAATAGGTAACGGTAGACAAGAGTGTTGTCCATGAAGACAATGAAGAAGGATGACATACAAAAGGATTTATGCACGTGATTATTGTAAGCAAATTCTGCCTAGGGAAGCAGGGAGACCCAATCGTCCTGACGACCGTTCATGTACATGCGCAGAAAATTCTTGAGTTTCTGATTAATGCGTTCAACTAGGCCATTGGTTTGAGGGTGGTAGGCCGATGAAAAATGGGTAGTGACACCTAGTGAAGAACAGAGAGACCTCCAGAACCGTGATGTGAATTGGGGACCTCGATCACTGATAATACATGAAGTGAGTCCATGAAGACAAAAAACATGTTGCATGAAAGCTCGAGCCACAGTAAATGCGGAAGGAAGAGCAGGCATAGGTACAAAATGTGCCATCTGGGATAGTCGATCCACTACTACCCAAATCACGGTGTTGCCTTGGGATAGAGGGAGGTCAGTGATGAAGTCCAATGAAATCTCTTGCCATGGTTGTTGCAGAATGGGTAAGGGTTGAAAGAGACCACAGGGCTTCGTAGACACACCCTTGTTGCGAGCACAAGTGGGACACATGGTGACAAAGTGGTGAATATCCTGTATCATACGAGGCCACCAATAGTGTTGGAAAACAAGGTGTAGGGTTTTCAGGAACCCAGAATGTCCTGCCAGACAGAAGGAATGTCCCCATTTGAGAATCCTTCGCCGGAGTCAGGGTGGCACCAGGGGGGTAGTAGGTGAGGGAGAAACCTCAGTAGCACTAATAATACAAGCAGGATCTAACATATGTTGTGGTTCTTCAGGTTCCTCAGAGGTCTCAAAAGTTCTGGAAAGTGCATCAGCCTGGGTGTTCTTTTCAGCTGGTCTGAAGGTGAGCCAAAAATTGAAACGTATGAAGAACAGAGACCATCGGGCTTGCCAAGGGTTGAGACATTTGACATTTTGTAAATACAACAGATTCTTGTGGTCAGTTATGATAGTAAAGGGGTGGACGTCTCCCTCCAATAAATAACACCATTCTTGCAAGGCTAGCTTCAGAGCTAGCAGCTCTCTATCTCCGATAGTATAATTGTGTTTCGTAGGGGTAAATTTCTTAGAGAAAAAGAAGCAGGGATGGTGTTTCCCTCACGCAGAAGATTAAGACAGGAAAGCTCCAGCCCCCAGAGAAGATGTATCCACCTCCACTGTAAAGGGTTGGGTCACGTCTGGGCTCCGCAATACCGGGGCAGATAAGAAAGCACATTTTAGTCTATTAAAAGCTTGAACCGCTTCTGCAAGCCAGTTAATGTCTGCCCCCCTTTCTGGTGAGAGCCATGAGTGGGGCAGTGACAATAGAATAATGATCAATAAATTGCCTGTAATAACTAGCAAATCCCAGGAAACGTTGCAGGTCTCAAAGACCCTGGGGTTGTGGCCAATCTTGGATGGCTCGCCATTTCTCTGGTTCTATCTGTAATCCCTTGGAGGAGATGATATAACCTAGAAAAGGAATGGAAGTTTAATGGAAAGCACACTTTTCTAATTTCACAAAGAGGTGGTTATCTCGTAGTCATTGCAGGACCATGCGCACGTGCTCTGGATGGTGTTGTGATGATCTGGAGAAGATCAAGATATCATCTAGGTAGACAATCACCAAGGAGTAAAGGAGATCTCTGAAGATGTAATTCATGAAGTCCTGGAAGACGGCTGGGGCATTACATAACCCGAATGGCATGACCCGGTAATTCATAATGTCCTTCATGAGTGTTGAAGGCCGTCTTCCATTCATCCCCCTTGTGAATTCGGATAAGGTTATAAGCCCCCCAGAGATCAAGTTTAGTAGAAATCACTGCCCCCTGCAGGCGATCGAACAGTTCGGATATAAGAGGAAGGGGATAGCGATTCTTGATGGTGGTGTCATTAAGACCCCAGTAATCTATGCAGGGACGAAGGGTGCCGTCCTTTTTAGAGACAAAGAAAAACCCTGCTCCTGCGGTGGAAGTAGAAGGCCTAATAAAGCCTTTCTTAAGGACTTCCGGTGGAGCCGGGCAGCAAGATGGCCACTGCTCAGTGAGCTCCGTCGAGCCAGAGCTACAGTCTCGCCTGAAATGGCAAAGAACCTGCAATAAAACTAAAAGTCAGCAGCGCTCAAGCTCCGGACCCCGCGGGCAAAGCAGTTGTTGATCAACAGCAGCCCGAACACCGGCAGTGAAAGAGCCACAGCACGAATACTGATTCCAAGATGGCGCAGCAACAACGATCACCGGCGTAACCCCGAAAGATAAGTAGCACTGTGAGTGGCGAGCGATTGGAGAGATAATCTGAGCGAGAGCAAGCGGGGAAGGCAAAAGAACCGAGAAACAGATGAATTGCCCACCTACCCCACTTCCCATTGAGTGCTGAGGCCTGAGAACCAGGCCCCTGTGCCAGGGCGTGCCCGAAAGCTGGGGGAAGGCCAACAGAGAAACATACCTGAGACAAGAGAAGGCGCGCAGCCAATTTGATAGCCGATTTGAGGACCTGGATGAGGGTAGCCGCGGATACGGATAATGCGAACGGGTGGCATGAACAATAATAGAAAGTAAGCTACAAAGCAAACCTGGACTTAAAGTTTTTGTCTCGCAACACAGTAAGAAACCCCTGCAGGTGTCTGAGGCAGCTCGTGAGACAGAGGAGTTAGACAGTGCACGCTATACGGCGTGGGAAGGTTGCAGCACTAAACAGACTGTTAAACCGAAAGACCCAAAGTGCAATATAATCTCAGCCCTAATTAATTAGGTGCTGAGAAGATCAAGGGACAGGCTTGCGCAACTTATGGAGCCTTTCCTACGGCCCATGCCAGCAGGAACGACCCGCAGAGGAACAAAATTTGACAAAGGAAAAATTTCACCCCCCAAAACAGGTGTAAAGATGACGGAGGGGAAGCAGGAAGAAGCAGGGGAGTTCAGTGAAAAGCAGTTAGCGCAAATCACAATGGCCGTCTGCACAGCCTTAAACCCGAGATTTGATCTGCTGGCGAGTCAACTAAAAAACTTAGAAACTTCCAGGGTTGACACTGAAAAGAGACTGGGAGAAGTGGAGGAACGAATCTCGACCGTGGAAGGCGAGAGGTCGCAGAATGAGCAAGAGCTTTCCCAGTTGAGGGAACAACTGAAGACGCAACAAGAAAAAAATGGAGGACATGGAAAACAGAGCAAGAAGATGTAATCTGAGGCTCGTGGGAATACTGGAAAACATTCTGGAACAATCCCTAGGAACTATCTTAGAACAGTGGCTGAAAAAAGAGCTGGCCTTGTCAGACAGCTATGGAGCACTTTGCATTGAGCGAGCCCACAGGCTGGGCAGACGAACACAAGGCCAGATGAGGCCAAGGATTGTTATTATCAAAGTCTTCAACTATCTTCATAAAGAAGAAATTTTACGGGGATATCGATCAAAGCGAGAATCATTAGCCTATGATGGTTCCCTGGTAAAGATTTTTCAAGTCTATTCAGCAGAAGTTCAAGACCAAAGGCGACGATTCCACCCCCTATGTGCATCGCTGGTTCAGAAGAAAACCCGATTCATGTTGTTGTATCCTGCAGTTTTGAAGATCCAACAAGGACAACAATGGCAGACTTTTAAAACAGCACAGGAAGCACAACGGCTCATAGACACTGAACTGAAGGTGCCGGAGGACTGATACCTGAGCGTGGGGATACTCTGACAATAAAGTAAAGGACCCCAATTGCAGTTGATTGTCACTTCACCAGTGGGTGGAAGCGACGGGTAAGAATAAAAAGGTTTAAGTTGAAATGTACCACTGTTTAGATTGGGGATAGTTATAAATCAGTTCAGAGTTATATTATTAAGTTTGCAAAGTTACATAGGCTGGGCCCATTGTGGGGGGGGGCCACTGGTCCGTAACTCCTAAAGCAGAACCTTGCATGGCATAGCTGTAATTCGGGTTCCTCCTTCGCACATGCATCACTTTGCACTTGTCAACGTTGAACTTCATCTGCCATTTGGACACCCAATCCCCCAGTCTCACAAGGTCCTCTTGGAATCTTTCACACTCCTCCCGCGACGAGACGACCCTGGATAACTTTATGTCATCTGCAAATTTAATTACCTCACTAGTTACTCCCACCTTAAGGTCATTTATAAATATGTAAAAAAGCAGCGGTCCCAGCACAGACCCCTGAGGGACCCCACTAACTACCCTTCTCCATCGAGAATAATGACCATTCAACCCTACTCTCTGCTTCCTATCTTTTAACTAGCTCTTAATCCATAATAATACACTGCCTCCGATCCCATGACTCTCCAGTTTCCTTTGGAGTCTTTCATGAGGGACTTTGTCAAACACCTTCTGAAAATCTAGATATACAATATCCACCGGCTCCCCTTTGTCCACATGTTTGTTCACCCCCTAAAAAAAATGCAGTAGATTTATGAGGCAAGACTTCCCTTCACTAAATCCGTGCTGACTTTGTCTCAATAGCCCATGCTTTTGTATGTGCTCTGTAATTTTATTCTTAATAATAGCCTCCACCATTTTTCCCGGCACCAACGTCAGACTCGAGGTAAGATGAGTTATAAATTCTGGGCGGGAGGAAGGCGAGGACGGAGAACTGTTGTGGGAGAAGAGGTCAGGCTGGGGTTGGGACTGGCACTCGGAGGAGAGGAAAGGGGGGGCCTGGAACTTGGAGGAGAGGGAGGGGGGCCTGGAACTTGGAGGAGGGGGGGCTGAAAAGGGGCAGGTGGTGTTTGGGGCGATTTACTGGACATGGAGGGGAGAGGAAGGGAGAGAGGAGAAATCGCTGGACATGGAAGAGAGGGCAGGGGAGAGATGAGACTTGTTGGACATGGATGGAGGGAGGGGAGGGCAGGTGAGAGAGGAGAATTCGGACATGGATGAGAGGGGAGGGGAGGGAGAGAGAAGAATTGCTGGATATGAATGAAGGGGGAGGGGGGGGGAATACACCGCCTATAAAAAACAAAAACATTTTCAGCATCCCCAATCATTTTGAAAAGTTGGCTCCTATGCCATGTACAATGAAATCTGTGGGTTGCCTGGCAATGCCATTCCTCACCATCTGTTTTGCTGGATATTCACATGTGGGGCTATGTATATGAATGCTACAAAACAAAGGTGGGTTATTTTTACAAAGACACGTCCTCCCTTTTTGCTATGTAGGTGATGACAGCGATTCTGACACAGAAGCTGGCCCTATTGACCACCAGCCCCAGCACACTGAAGGGCAGATTGAGCAGCAAACCAGTGGGCCTGGAGGTGTGACTGCACAGGAAACCATGCAGGGACAGTCACATGGGGTGGATCCACAGGATGCAGCAGTAGAACATCTCCCTCCCCCACCCACAGCCTTTGCTGATATTGCTTCAGAGAATGAAGGGGAGGCACCCCTCTCCTCAAGACCCTTCACCCTTCACTGGCTCCCTATCCGTTTTCGCATCCTGTTCAAACTTCTTCTACTAACCTATAAATGTATTCACTCTGCTGCTCCCCAGTATCTCTCCACACTCGTCCTTCCCTACACCCCTTCCCGTGCACTCCGCTCCATGGATAAATCCTTCTTATCTGTTCCCTTCTCCACTAATGCCAACTCCAGACTTCGCGCCTTCTGTCTCGCTGCACCCTACGCCTGGAATAAACTTCCTGAGCCCCTACGTCTTGCCCCATCCTTGGCCACCTTTAAATCTAGACTGAAAGCCCACCTCTTTAACATTGCTTTTGACTCGTAACCACTTGTAACCACTCACCTCCACCTACCCTCCTCTCTTCCTTCCCGTTCACATTAATTGATTTGATTTGCTTACTTTATTTATTTTTTGTCTATTAGATTGTAAGCTCTTTGATCAGGGACTGTCTTTCTTCTATGTTTGTGCAGCGCTGCGTATGCCTTGTAGTGCTATAGAAATGCTAAATAGTAGTAGTAGTAGTAGTAGTAGTAGTAGAGCAGAGACCATCCAGCCAGAGGAGGCAGCTGCTGCGCCTTGCAACCCAATTGCTGTGCAGCTTGAGGATTACCGGCACCAGAAATTGAAGCTGCAAAGAGAAGGGGTACAGGCTCAATGAGAAGCAGTCCAGCAGCTCCAATGGCTGGAGCAGAGCATCGAGGGCCTACGTCATGACCTACAAGCACACACTAGAGCCCTGATGCAGCAATACGTGCTGTCTCCTTCGACCAGTGCACAGCAACCACCTGCAAAGCAAAGGAGGTTGAGATCCTCAGCTCCCCCCCAGCCACTGATCCATCAGCAGACAAGAGACCAGCAGCCACCACACCAGCTCCCATTCTGGGTCCTGTGCCCAGGTTGCAGGGCAAAACACAGACCACAAGGTAGCCGGATTTCTAGAGGGCAGCCGAGGCAGCAGGCTGCCTTATTGACACTGAGGACAGTGGGAGCTCTTCAGGAGAGGACTCTCAACAGAGTTCCCCAGCAGCACCAACAGCTGGACTGCCATCAGCTGCTCAGGAACACGGTGGGAGGAGTAGGAGGCAACGGGGACGGTCCTAGGGGAAGGGGAGGGGAATGTAGGCAAGAGTGTACTTGATGGGACATGCTGGAGAGGTGGGGGTGAGGGCATGGTAGGTGGGGGTGTGCTGGGAGGTGGGAGGAAGGAGTGTGAGGGTTGGAGGGGGGGAATATGTGGTGGGAGGGTGTGGTGGTGGTGGTGTGTAACTGGTATGTGATTGCAATAAATGTTCACTTACTGCTACAAAAGATTTGTCTCGATGAGTCTTTGCCTGGCTCAGACCCGCAGCTGGTGGGCACTCTGCTCTGCTCTATGAGCGGGAGGTGGAGGGGGTTCCTCATCATCTTGATCTGGAGCCTGCTGCTCTGTTTGCTGTGGATCCTCTAGGAGGGCCTGTCCTCTGCACAGTGCCAAATTATGTAGCATGCAGCAGGCCATAAAGATCTTGGCAACCTTTTGGGGCCTGTACAGGAGCTCCCCTCCAAAATGATCTAGACATCGGAACCTGTTTTTCAGTTGTACAAAGGTGTGGTCTATGATGCCACGTGTGGTCCGATATCTGCTGTTGAAGTTCTCCTCCGGCCCTGTTTGTGGGTGTACTATGGGGGTCATGAGCCAACTCCACTGTGGGTAGCCTCTGTCACCTTTCGGGAGAAGCAGGTTGAGAAACATGAGTGTGTATTGTTTAGAGTGGGTACCATGTGGAGGTGGGCTGGGAATAGTGGGTTGTGGAGTGACCTGGAGGAAGACAATGCTGAGGGTTGACCAGTGGAGGAGGTATAGTTTTGGCTGATCCATGTTGCACTTACCTAGGAGCCATCCGCCGGTGATCTCCCCTAGGTCAAACCTGCGGAAGATTCCAGAGTGCTGTAATATGTAGGCATCATGGGTTGAACCTGGGTATCGGGCACACACATCTACAATCTACCCCTGGGCATCACACGCATATTCATAGAGTGGAATGCTTTCCTGTTCCTATAGGTGGCCTCGTGCCTGGGGGGATCTGAGTGCGACATGTGTGCAGTCAATGACCCCTATGACCGAGGGGAAGCGAGCTACGGCATAGAAGTGAGCCATGTTGTACTGCAGGGCCTGGGGGGGGGGGGGGGGGGGGAAGGTGATGTACTCTGAGGTGTGGGTAAGAAATGCATCAAGGAACTGAAGCAGATAGAAATGGCAGGCTGGGTGAGGCCCGTATTGACAGCTAGCACAGACTAGAAGCTCCCAGTGTCAAAAAAGAGAGAGAAGCGGTGATCTTGAGGTGAACAAGGATGGGATTGTTCCTACAGGTCCTGGCCTGCAGGTAGGGTTGGAGCTGGGTCACAAAGGTGCTGAATGGCAGCCCTGTCAAAGCGGTACCTATTGAGACACTGCGAGTCAGTAAGGTCTAGGAAACTGCTACGGGGCCTGAAAACTCTGGGATGTGAGTATCTCCTCTTCCTCCAACATGTGAACCACCTGTGCATTCAGTGCATCCATTTCCTCACACTACATGTGCAATGCAATTACACCAGTGCTCACCTCTCCCTACCAACCTGGCAAAACCCACCACCAACAAACACAAGACACTCACTCTCCCACCACCGACAAACAATGCAGTCACACACAGCACAGCCAAACAGCAATCACTCTCCCACCCACTGCACTCTCCAGCTACACCCTCTAGCCACTCACTCTCCAAGCAGCAACTGACAGTCTTCACAAACACACACACAGCAGCAGCACACAGGACAAAGAGAGAAACACAGACAACAAACAGGTAAGAGGATGTAATGAATGAAATGTGAGCTTGGGGACAGTGAATGGAGAAGGATGGGGAGGGGATGGGGGAGAGAGAGGAAGGCGTAGTAGTGGCTGGGGTTGGGGCTAGAAGGGGTAGGGAAAGCTGTAAAGGTCAAACTCAAAAGAGGCAAGTGAGAGTGAAAACGTTCAGACTAGGGCACATAGACAAACGGTAATAGGGCACTGAACAACTCTCAACTTTCTCTCAAACCAACTATTCCTCCACTCTCCAACTCCACACAATCGTTAATTGGTCTAAATACAACTTACCTCTTATCCTAGACGCTTTTATATCAGGTCTAACTGTGTACGTCTACGTTCCCGCTGGAGACGTTTATTTCATAAGGCCGCCCAAAACACGCCTCTAACATGCCCCTTATGGAGATGTCTATAATTGCACGTCCTAGTGGTTAGAATGTCTTTTCGTCTCTTTTTTGATTATTGGCTTTGGACATTTATCTTTTATGTCACTTTTTGGACGTTATTCTCTTTTGAAAATGAGCTCAATAGTAATATAGTAACATAGTAAATGACGGCAGATAAAGACCTGAACAGTCCATCCAGTCTGCCCAACAAGATAAACTCATTTTACATGGTATGTAATGCTTTATATGTATACCCGAGTTTGATTTGTCCTTGCCATTCTCAGGGCACAACAGTGGTGTAGCCAGACATGACATTTTGGGTGGGCCCATGGGGTTGATATTCAACTGCTGGCAGGTTGTGCAGTTAAAGCCTGCTGCCGGTGCTGACCCAGGAAATTCAATGCTGTGCCCTAACCGGCAATCAGCATTTAATTTCTGGTTTTATTTTTGGCCACTGGAACTTAAAACGGTTAACAGATATTCAGCGCTAACTGGTTAAGGTCCTATCTTTAGATAGGACTGCTATTTATGCAGTACTATTTAACTGCTTAACTCAGCACTGACCATTGGCACTAACTGGCTATAACGGGCGACATAGCCGGTTAGCCACTATGTACTTGCCGCAAATATTTAGTGGAGATTACTGGTTATCTTCCACTGAATATTTGGATGTTGCTGACTGGTTAAATAGCACTGAATATTGGGGGGTATGTATATATAAATAATGCCTTAGAATGCTCTTGATGATTGATATCTAAGTAAATAGTCTGCCCAACAGCTGTCCTGCATCAACATAAATAGAGAAGAACAACAACCAAGGAATTTCCAACCAAGGGATATTTATGAAAAATATCAAAAACAAAGGTCATCTAAAATGATATACAGTCCATAGGGATCTTTTTTTTTTTTTTAAGGTATCAAGACTCGATGCAGTCCTGTGTTTTGGTGCATGGGGCATCTGCCTCAGGAGTCTCATTCAGTCGGACGTGTAAGTCCTTTGTACTAGTAAAGGATATGAACACGACACAATCAAACAGCCACCCACACTATTAGGCTGTGATGGCAAAATGACAACAGCTACAGCTGAGGACCTGACCTCTTGATACCATTTTTATAGATCCTTATAAACTGTATGTCGTTTTAGTTAACCTTTCGATCAGAAGGGATGAACACACCAGGATCCTGGTGTATTTTCAAGCACAAGGGCCGCATACACTAGGATCCTGGTGTATTCTTCCCTTCGGATCGAAAATACACCGAGATCCTGGTGTATTCTTCCCTTCTGATCGAAAATACACTAGGATCTTGGTGTATTCATCCCTTCTGATCGAAAATACACCAGGATCCTTGTGTATTCATCCCTTCGGATCGAAAATACACCAGGATCCTGGTGTATTCGGCCCTTCGAATTGAAAATACACCAGGATCCTACTACTATTACTATAAATCATTTTATATCGCTACCAGTCGTACGCAGCGCTTCACAATTGAACATGAAGAAAGACAATCCCTGCTCAAAAGAGCTTACAATCTAAATCAGGACAGACAGGCAGGACCAATAAGGATAAGGGTAGGACAGACAGAAGGACACATAGGGAAAGGGACTATTGAAGAGAGGAAGACAAGGTAAAGGTTACGAGTAAGTGATAAGTTAGGGGTCAAAAGCAGCATCAAACAGGAAGGCCTTTAGCCGGGATTTGAAGGCGGCCAGGGATGGAGCTAGATGTAACTGCTCAGGAAGCCCATTCCAGGCATAAGGTGCGGCGAGACAAAAGGAATGGAGTCTGGAGTTAGCGATGGAGGAGAAGGGAGAACGCCTCAGGGCTTTAAAAATGAGCGACCACGCGACTGGGAGAGAGCGGGCAGAAGAGACACGACTCAGAATAGGTGCGAGACTCGCGCAGGAGGGCAGTGAAAATCACCATGGATTAAACCTGTAAGATTCGGGGGGGGGGGGGGGGGGCTGGAGAAGGGCGAAAGCTGCCCAAGAAGGTTTAATAGACTCACGCGGGAGGTAGGAGGAGGCAGAGAAAGCTATTGGCACTGCAGGCATTTGGCGCTTAGGCACCATCTCTTCTAAAAATCTGTTTGGAGGAGCGACCGCTCCCCCTGCGCCCCACCTAGCTACGCTTCTGAGGAGGTAGTAACAGCGGTTAGCGTATCTGGGTTTAAAAAAGGTTTGGACAAATTCCCGGAGGAAAAGTCTATAGTCTGCTATTGAGACAAACATGGGAAGCAACTGCTTGCCCTGGGATTTGTAGTATGGAGTGTTGCCACGATTTGGGTTTCTGCCAGGTACTTGTGACCTGGCTTAGCCACTGTTTGGAAAACAGGATACTGGGAGGACTTCCGGCGGAGCTGCTGGCCAAGATGGCCACCGTAAGCCAGAGCTCAGAGCTGGTGCAACAGGGTCAGAACGTTTAAGGAATAACAAAAGCTCGGCTGCAAGCAAGGCAATTTGGTTTGAGAGTACAGCATGGATATTTAAAGAGACAGGGGCACCCTTCTTCAAATAATCTAAATTTAGCCCAGGAAGAACTGTGGGTGAAGTACAGCACTTAAAATCCCAGCAGGTAGGCTACACTAGTGGTGCAGAACTTGTCTTATACTTGACTGCAGAAGCAGCAGAGCTTGGGAAGTTCCTAGACACCGAAAAAAAAAAGCCATCTCAAAAGCGCTACTTTACTATACTATGTATGGTGACCCGTGGATCCAAAAAGGGCCGGAAAAATCCAAAGGAGGAGGCTCCAAGATGGCGGAGTAAAGCTCACCGCCGTCACCGTCAGTGAGTTCCGTATGGGCCTCGGAAATCGTGGCAGAGGTTAAGATGGCGGTGGAAGACACCATGAATCACCAACTGCAACAAATAATTAACAAGCTGGATGGCATGGATCACCGGTTTACAACTTTTATAAAAGACTTTCAGGATGTCCAGCAGCGGCTGGGAGAAGTGAAAATATCGACGCAGGAATCTTCCACAGCCATAGTAGACCTTACAAGAAAAATAGCAGTTTTGGAAGATAAAGTGGATGATTTAGAAAACCGTTCTCGACGGAATAACATCAGACTGGTAGGAATACTAGAATCTATAAAGGACGGTGATCTGAAAGAATATTTGGAATCCTGATTAGCTAAGCTACTGCCCACTGCAAGCACAGCAGGCCTCCTTAAAATAGAGCGGGCACATCGTTTGGGACCCAGGAAAGCCCCTAATGAACGGCCGAGGGTGGTTATAGCGCGGCTGCTACACTACCACCACAAAATGGAGATCCTTACAGCGCTCAGGAAAGGAGCAGCTCTCGAGATAGAGGGTCACAAGATACTGTGTTTTCAGGATTATTCCACTAAAGTCTCTCTCCAGCGTAAGCAATATTCACAGGTCTGTGGGAGACTGCATAAACTGCAAATCCGTTTTGGTCTATTGTATCCAGCGAAATTACGGATCCAGCACAATGGAGCAATGAAGTTCTATGAGACTGTGGAGGCGGCCCAGGCGTTTGCAGACCAGATGGAGAGAGAAAGACCGAGTCCGTCTAAAAACAAGTAGACTGTGTTGGTGAGATGGGAATCCTGAGTAAATACGGGAAGAGTAGTAGAAGAGATGAAAAAATCTTATGCTGGGATGGAGTTAATTATCTCTGCAAAGGTTAAAGCGGTTAATGCTGTTATAAAAGTTATGTTGTACAAAGGGGGGGCATACGGTTACATAATTTGCGACACATTTATTAAAGGGAGTCCCCGATCGGAGACAAGGAAGTCGAGCACCTTAGGTGCCCAGGAGGTCCAAGAGTAAGGGGAAGGAGGTACGACAGGGGGAGGGAGGGACGGAAGTAGAGCACATGGGTGCTGCAAGGCAAGGGGGGAGGCGGGGACATCAGGGATGAGAGGGGGGAACATTGAGGAACAAACATTTCATGGTTCAAGGAGAACAGGAGAAAATCGATAACATCTTAGAAATGACACGGAAAGCATATTCGTGTAGAACACTGTCTGACCACAGGTGGTGGGGGTATAGGCTGGGATGCCCCTCCTGCCCAATTAGCGAAGATATTGGGATCCTGTACCCTAGGTCTAAAGATTATACGTGATGAACCTTAAAGTAGTGACCTGGAACGTGGGAGGGATCTCATCGCAGATAAAAAGACAGAAAATACTCCAAGCACTTCATAAACAACAGGTCTCAATAGCAATGCTTCAAGAAACACATTTAAATGCCAAAGAGCATGAGAAATTATGCCGCTGGTGGGTGGGCTCATATTGTGAATCTCCGGCACAGGCTAAAAAAGCAGGGGTCATAATCTTGATTAAGAAAGGGGTTCATGTCATGACACATAAAATTATTGCTGATGAGGAGGGCAGATTTGTACTGGCACATTTAACAGTAGAGCGTCAACCTGTAGTCCTGTGTAATGTCTATGCTTCCAATACATATAGCAAGGTGTTCTACAAACAACTTTTGCGCCATTTAATAAGTTTTGAAGGAACTCCCCTGCTGGTTGGAGGAGATTTTAATGCAGTGGGAGACCCTAGACTGGACAGGTCGCAGGGGGAGAAAAGGGGATTGGGAGCGGACTCCAGAGGCATAGGAATGTTGAGTGAGGTCCTTGACCTGGTGGATGTGTGGAGAACCCTGCATCCATCAGAGCGTGACTATACTCATCTGTCTCGCGCACACGCCACCATGTCAAGGATTGATTACATATTCATTTCTTGACCCCTATTTACAAAAATTCGTGCGGCAGAAATAGGCCCTATCAAAATATCAGACCATGCTATGGTAACGGTAATGTGGGAAACACCAGAAGGAGATCCTGGCCCATTTCAGTGGCGATTTCCTATTCGGCTATATAAAGATCAGAGTTTTCGAGAATTCATACTTAAAAAATATAAGCAATTTCAAGACACTAATCAGGTACACAGGACGACTCCAATACTCTACTGGGATGCGGCCAAGGCTGTACTTAGAGGGGAGATTATTGCCTATACAAGTCACCAGAAAAAGGCATGGGAGAAGGAACAGCTTTGGTTAGAAAAGGAAGTAACACGGGTTCAGCGAGAATATGGACGCCATCATACCATAGCACTAAAAGCCCAGCTTTTGGAACTGAAGCAAACCATGAATGAGAGGCTGCATAGCAGGGCACAAAAAAGTTATGCCTATTATAGATATCATTTATACAAGCATGCCAATAAAAGTGGAAGAATGTTGGCTAGATTAGCAAAACCTCGGCAAGGCCCCTATAAAATAAATACATTGTATTCAGCTACAGGAACCTTGGAAAACGAGGATATCCAAATTAATAAAATCATGCAGGAATACTATAATAAATTATATGCCATTCCAGATCCACCCCCGCTAGACAGTGAGATATATTTGGATGGGCAAGATCTTCCGCATATAGATACAAAGAGCCTAGACATGCTAAATGCTCCCATAACAGTAGAGGAAGTCTCATGGGCTATACAGCAGGGGCCATTAGGGAAAGCTCCAGGCCTGGACGGGTATAGAGGAGAATTCTACAAACTATTAAAAGAAGAAATAGTAGCACCTCTTACCTCAATGTTTAATACCATAGCGCAGGAGAAACAAATGCCCGCCTCCTTAAGAACAGCACAGATCATAGTGAATCTGAAACCAGGGAGGGATATTCAGAAACCTGAATCTTATAGGCCAATATCGTTGCTTAATTATGAGGCTAAACTATTCGCTAAAGTCTTAGCCAATCGCCTATCTCGAATACTACCAGACATCATTGAGGAATCTCAGGTGGGATTTGTACAGGGCAGAACTATTACCAAAAACATGAGAGAGATTTTGGCAACATTAGAGAAGACGTCCACACAAGCCATGCCGTCGGTATTAGTTAGTTTTGATGCCGAAAAGGCATTTGACAGGGTAGTCTGGGGTTTTCTATTTGGAACTTTAGACGCCTATGGTATAAAGGGATTTTTTCAAGAGGCGATTCGAGCTTTATACTATTTACCACAAGCCCAGGTATGGGTTAATGGTATTTTGTCTTCTCCCTTTCCCATATATCGGGGAACTAGGCAGGGCTGCCCACTGTCGCCCTTATTATTTGTTCTGACCCTAGATCCATTGATAAGAAATATCCAGCAGACACCCGATGTACAAGGTGTTCAGATGGGAACAGACATTTTCAAAATAGCAGCTTTTGCTGATGATTTACTAGCCCATGTAATTTACCCAGAAGCATCACTGACGGCTCTCTTAGAGTGTATGACAGAATATGGCGACTTCTCTGGATTTAAGCTCAATTTAGAGAAGTCTGAAGTTTTGCAGAGGGAGGGAGACCAACTAAGAGGCTGGGATGGTTACCGTTAAAGAGGGCAGAGGAGTCTTTTAGGTATCTGGGAATTTGTCTGACAATGGACACCACCAAACTTTATAAAATCAATATAGAAAAGCAATTACAGGATACTAGACGCTCTCTTGAAAGATGGAACCATTTATCGATATCATTAATAGGTAGAATAAATCTATTTAAAATGATCATATTCCCAAGATGGATCTACCTCTTGCAGGTATTGCCAATACATTTGATCAGTAAAGATTTACGACAGCTGAATAGGATCTGTAGGGGATTCCTATAGGGGGGGAAGAAATCCAAAGTGCGTTTTGAATATTTGAATGATGGATGGGCAAGGGGTGGGCTAGGATTACCTTGTATTAAACGATACAATCAGGCATGCCTTCTGAGACATCTTAGGGATTGGCTGTTTAACATAAATCAATATACCCCACTTAGTTGGGAGCAGGCACTATTTAGGCCTTGGCATTTGAATTTCTTATTACAAGCAAAACAAAAAGCTTACCACTTAGCATTCGGAACAGCATATTGCTTCAACCTCTGAGAAATGCTTGGAGATTTCTTATGCAGTCTTGGAAATATAACCCCAATATTAGTGACCAGCTCCCATTGCGAGGGAATGGGGACTTTCCACCGGGGCTGGAGAAGGGTTTATTTGATAGATGGTCGGCACAGGGGATTACTTTGCTAGAACATTTAATGAATGAAGAGGGTGTTCTGTACAGTTTTCCGGACATGCAGCAAAGATTCTCTTTAGCCACTAAAGATCATTACACATATCGACAATTGCATCACTATTGGTTCAGTATGGACCAAGATGCACTAGGCACAAGGTTGGGCTCTAGGCTTCGAGATTTTTTGAAAGGGGATGCACACGGAAAGGTGTCAATATCGAGTTTACATAAAGTATTGGAGTCGCTTAGCCCCCCCCCCCCCATGCCTATAAGATACTTGAAAAGATATGGAGCAAAGACTTGGGATATGAGCTGAAAGGAATAAATTTTGCAAAATTGATAAAAGATATACCAAGACAAGTGGGAGGGGCGGAGCTGCAGGAGAGTCAATACAGGGTAATTCACAGGGGGTACATATCACAATCACAAGCAGTAAGGGCAGGATGGATATCTGATGCTCAATGTTCTAAGTGTCATAGAGATAATAACACTTTTTTGCATGCATTTTGACGATGTGATCAAATAAAACACTTTTGGAAAATGTTACAGAAATATCTTGAACAACTATTGGGACATAGACTGCTTCCCTCCTGGAGGGGAGTGCTTTTGAATAAAAGCAATGCTTATGGGATCTCAGACAAAAATCAGGAGTTATTCTTGTGTAAGGCTCATGCAGTGGGGAAAAAATGTATACTCAGACATTGGCTGCAGGCTGAGTCACCCTCCTTTTGGTACTGGAGAAATAGGTTCCATGAGCTAATACTCTGGGAGGCCAGGGAGGCTTACGGTAACCCAAAGAAAAGAAAGATCTTTGTTAATATATGGTCTAAATATTTACAAAATATCTCCCACAAGGCTAGAAGTGCAGTGCTTAACAAATTGGATACGTCCTAGATAGTGAGACATCCAGCAGATATTTGCTCCGGATTTTGGACCAGTTAAGACCTGTAATAGATATTGCTAGTATAATTACCATGAAATAAGTAGATAAAGGTAAAGGAGTAAAATAAAGGGGAGGTTGGGGGGGGGGAGGGGGAGGAAAGGATATAAAATAATGATGATGATGTTAGACTAGATGCATATGTACAATTATGACATGACTGAATGTTTACAAAATGTTTGACTTTATTGGTTTTGTTTGACGTGGTACATCATCAATAAAAACCGTTGAAATATAAACAGGATACTGGGCTAGATGGACCATTGTTCTGATCTAGTATGGCTACTCTTATGTTCTTATGTGTCACGCTTTCCCAGGAGCTGCCATGACTCTTATATCCTGGCAAACAGTTCGCTTGGGCAAAAATTTATGGAGAGGAGATTATGTGAAGGGTGGCTATTTTGTGAGTTTTATTGTCTTTTAACAGATGTGGCAGGGGGCCAGAGGGGTGCATAGCCATCCATATTTAAAAAGCCTCACTGGGACTTCAGGGAAGGGCCTTTGTTTGGATAGTAGGGGGAGTGGGTGGCACCGATACTGTGAGCTCACTAATAATGTACTGCTGTGTACCTCCAGGGGATGCTGGATATGGGTCCAAGACGTGGCTGTTGACCTCACTCAGAATGCCCTGCACCGAGGCAGAGAAGCGCTACAACGAGTCATACATCTCAACAAGGTGTACTATTGAGCGTACTTTTGGGATACTGAAGAGCTGGTTCCACTGCTTGCATCTTTCAGAGGGATATCTGCAATATGCCCCTGATAACGTGGCGAACATTGTGACAGTGTGATGCATGCTGCATAACATCGCACTGAAGCATCGACTCAAGATCGACATAGTAGTGCCACCAGAGGTGGACATCACCCCCTCCCCTGGACAGAGGATCAGATGTAACCAGGGGAAACACAGTGCGAGGGAAGCTGATCCAGGAGTACTTTGCCACTTGTGCACAGTCTTTTGTTCATTGAGTATTTGCTCTGGTCAAGGCCTGCCAGGAGACTTGAATTTATTTGGGCTCTAGGTCCCCTAAATCTAGGCTTATGTGGGGAAGGCTGTTAATAACCCCATCTGACTCCAATCACTGAACCCATTACTTTCCAATTTAAAGTAAGTAACCTTGAATTAAAAATGGACCAGACAACTCTGTCAGCGGTCTGTCTAGGGATTAATATTTCCCCAGTCAGACCCAAAAGGCTTGTCATTTTATTCTAGTTAATTTTCTTGCTGTCCATGTTAGATTAATAGATTCCCTATAGGTAGAAAATAAGGAAGATGAAAGACAGATTTAGTTATAGAATTTATTACTCACCCAAATCAGGATTACATAGAACAATGCATTCTTAAAGAGAGGTCTTTCACAGGGATCACAGGGATCAATCTCTGGTCTCTAACTCCCTCCTCACATGCCAAATGCCAACCATATTTACACTCTTTCCTTCCATTAGGTTCTATGGAGTTCTAAAAAAAAAAAAAACTACTTCTACGTAAATGGCCCCAGTGGCCGGATGACACTTTTTTTCTCTTAACCACAGATTTTGATCATTTTACTCTTGGAACAAGCCCTCCACCTTTTTCTGGCAGATGGCCAGTTTTCTTTAACCACAATGTTCTTCTCACTTCTGCTTTCCTATGCACCTGTTATGTGGTCAGAGTCTATTTCTGTTTCACACTTCTCAACTTGACAAACTATGCCAGTTAGAAACCTTTTATTAAAAGCTCTTTTGATTTCAATCAATTCTTGGCCTGTAAGCTGCCAAATAACTATACAGACTACAAATGTTGTCCTGGAAGTTTTTGTTCTAGTGGCGAGGGACAGAATTCAATAATTTAGAATAAACAAAGTTTGGTTGTGGCCTGGCAACACTGTCCTATGCAAACATATTTCACATACAATAATAGCTCTACAAAAATCAAGCATTCTTTGTGAAACAGTAAACTTTATTAAGAGGACAGGGAGGGGGGCGAACAGGGACAGAGTACAATCATTTAGAATAAATACATTTTCATTGTGGCCTAGCAATGCAGAATTATTCTGAATACATAGTAACAAAGTAAATGACGGCAGATAAAGACTTGTATGGTCCATCCAGTCTGCCCAACAAAATAAACTCATTTTACGTGGTATGTGATACTTTATATGTATACCCGAGTTTGATTTGCCCTTGCAATTCTCACGTCACAGATCGTAGACATCTGCCCAGTACTGTTCTTGTACTAAATTCTGAAGCTAACGTCAAAGCCCCTTAAAATGTACACTCCAGCCCATCCCTATCTACTCAGTCACGATCATGTATAATCAAAACAGTTAACCTCTAAACACAACAAGCAAAATATTTTGTTGGGAAATCTCAGGAAAAGAGTTGTTCCTTGTCATCAAGCAGATGAAGCCATTACGTATGGGTTATGTCCATCAACCAGCAGGGAAGATAGAGAGCACTCAAACTTTCACAGTGCCCTCTTGGCCAGCTAGCTCCACTGCCTCTTCAGTATTCTCTATCTCCCTTAGCAGGGTGGCTGCAGCTTGTTTGAGCTCCAGAAAAATCTGCCGGGAGGTGGTTCCTGGCTTGCCAGTTGTTAACCGGGGTGTTGGAGGCTATAGCAGCTTCACTTTAAAGGCACATAGGTTAGCCCTTTCCCTGCCTTACCCATACCTCTGTGGATGTGGACATATTGCCTTGCTTTCCCTGTCCTTACCCACCAACAGTGGATGCAGGCACATAGGTTCGCCCTTTCCCTGCCTTTCCCACTCATCTGAGCCTCCGGAGTCTTCAATACCTCTGCTTTCCTCACATCTTAAAAAAAAAAAAAAAAGTTGCGTCACGTTTTTAAACGCAGAGACGCTGGAACAGAGGTTTTTGACCTGATTTTCAGCAGGATTGTAGTTGTACACTAGATCCTTTGAGGTAAGAGTGTTTTCCAACTTCTCCGGGGTGGGCCCGCGAATGGGGCGATTTTGGCGCGAAACCACCATTTTGGATTTTACCGCCGTTTTTCGGCGATGGCTGCGGACAATGTAAAGCGCTGTTCCACTTGTGGCAAGCGCAAATCAGCAGCAGGGCTCTGTAAATCGTGCTGTATTGGCGTAGGAGCCGGCCCGAGCATGGCGAGCGATGTTTCTTCCCGCTCTGAGCTGGCAGCGGGCGCCATTTTGCTTACACCGCATGGCGCGGCCTCCGTGGACACGGAGAGACCTGAGCCGGGTGGGGCACCTCGAGATGAGGTTATTTCAGGAGTGGCTAGCACCGGACAGGATTTGGGTGCCCAGGGTGAGATTTTCTCCCCTGATTTTGTGCTTTTGCTGCATAAAGCATACATGATGAAAAGAGCCCTTCCTCAAGGGTCGCCTGAGGCTCCTCTGATTGCCCCCCCCCCCCCCCCCCGATGGATTCTGGCCTGGGACTGCCCAGTGAGGTTTTTTTCCCGGATGCTTGGCCTAAAGATAAGCGCAGAAGGGTTAATTCCCCTTCAGATTGTGGTGCACCTTCCCCCCCCCCCCCCCCCCCCCCCCCCCGTGGTCGGGGTGTGAGGATTCGGAGAACTCTGACAGACGTTCTTGGTCTGAGGAACCAGAGTCAGGTGCGGATTTACCACAGGATCTGGATGATCCCTCAGCGGTGAGGATTTTCCACCGTGATGAGCTGCCAGCGCTTATTTCAGATACCCTGCAGGCCCTCTCGATTGAAGATCCTGACAGTGGCATGGCCTCCTCGGGTAATCCCAGGATGGCTAGTACCAAGAAAGCTGCTCGGGCCTTCCCTTTGCATGACTCCATCCTAGAGCTTGTTTCGGCTCAGTGGGCTGACCCCGAGGGACCTTTGAGAGTTTCCAGGGCTATGGGGCAGTTATACCCTCTGCGTGAGGGACATATGCTCGTTTTCAAATGCCTACAGTGGATGCCCTAGTCACTGTGGTGACAAGAGAAACTACCCTCCCTGTTGAAGGAGGTGTTGCCCTGAAGGATGTTCAAGACCGTAGGCTGGAAACAGCGTTGAAACGGTCCTTTGAAATTGCAGGTCTCACTGTTCGGGCGTCTGCATGCAGCTGTTATGCTGTGAGAGCCTGCCTAGCTTGGCTGCAAACAGGCAGTGGCTCAGCCCGGAGATGGAGCGGAGCCCTTCTTGGATGTGGCTCCGCGGATGGAGGTGGCCTTGTCCTTTCTGGCTGATGCCCTTTATGACCTTGTCAGAGCTTTGGCTAAACAAATGGCAGTAGCAGTGGCGGCTAGCCATCGTCTGTGGCTACGACACTGGGCAGCGGACATGGCCTCTAAGCAAAGGTTGGTGAAGTTGCCTTTTCAAGGACTTCTCCTATTTGGTGAGGAGTTAGAGAAAATTGTGAAAGGCCTGGGTGATCCAAAACCCCAGCGCTTGCCCGAAGATAGGCAGAGGCCTTCCTCTAAGGGCCAGGTGGTCCACTCCTCGTACAGACCTCGCTTCCGTGAAACTAGAAGGCGCGTGTGTTCCCCTCCAGTTCTATAAATAGGAGGATGAGTTCATTCCCTCCAGTGTGTTGGGAGGATGTGTGATTCCCTCCAGGAGGCGCGTGTGTTCCCCTCCACTTATACAATAAGGAGGATGAGTTTATTCCCTCCAGGAGGATGTGCATTCCCTCCTTTATGAGTTCATGCCCTTGTGATGGGCCATCGTTCGCTGTGAGGAAAGCTCTTGTGATTCCCATTGCGGTTTGCCATACTGCTTTAGAAGCTTCAAATACTGAAGAGGCAGTGGAGCTAGCTGGCCAAGAGGGCACTGTGAAAGTTTGAGTGCTCTCTATCTCCCCTGCTGGTTGATGGACATAACCCATACGTAATGGCTTCATCTGCTATGACTAAAGGAAAGAAAATTACCAAGGTAAGAACCTAATTTTCCCATCTTCAACATGTCCTACACTGACCGTCAAACAGGACTGTTTGATCAAGCTGTTTCCTGAAGCCCTGCACCTAGAAAGAAAGAATGGACAATTAGGATTGCATGTTGCAAAGCAGTGAACTGAACAGTAAAGTACAGCCACAAAAACACAAGTGTTGGTGGATCTTGCTTTGTTTTTTTTTTTTTTTTTTTTTTTGGGGGGGGGGGGAGACATACTGTGCATAACAAACAATTCACAACGTATTGAATCTGAGGACAGAAGGGCTTGAGGGTACAACTGATCGAGGTGACAGAAGATGGCTGGTAGTGCTAGCTGTGAAGAGAAAAAAAAACAAGGATGGAGACAACTAAAGTGCACAAAATGGGTGGTGGTGGTGGGAGAAATATGAATATACTAGGCACAGGAGATACTTACTATTGAGAGAAGGGCTGGGACACAAGGGTGAGAACGGAAGATTGCTGGTATTCCTGGCTGTGAACAGAAAAAAAAATAACAAGGGTGGAGACAATTAAAAGTGCACCTAATGGGTGAGTGGGGGAAAAATATGAATATACTAGGCACAGAAGATACTTACTATTGGGAGAAGGGCTGGCACATGAGGGTGGGAAAAAAAAAGAACACATAATGGTTGGGGGGGGGGGGGGAGAATATGTTTGTTGTCTTAGAGACTATAAAATCGGTGAGTGGGGGTAATATTCCTCGTTTATTATTAAGGAGGGAACAACACCTCATATTTTATTGGAATACGGTGGCCCCTGGGGGTCTGAACAAGGAAATCGAGTGGTTGAATGTGTGACTAATCTGTTTTTCAGTTTGGGGGAATTAGTTGTGCGCATGAGTAGGCGTTTTTTTTGCCCGCTTGTTGCTGCATATCACTTGAGTATTTAAGCCCTCTGGGATCCAATAGCCAGCCATGCTTATGGGTGAGCGTCCTTTGGGACGTTTTCACCTGAGCACCGCTGCAGTTGAGTGCCTGCACGCCTGGAGGAGCCGGTAAGATAGTGTTTGATGGGTTTTTATTGTATATGTTTGAGTAAAGTGGTTAGTTTATGTGGTATATTTCATTGCCATTTTGTTTAGAACGTTGACCCCTGAAGACGCTATTTTGCGAAACATGACCATGTCGGGTCCAGGTTCCGTGGCGTTTCAACTGTATTCTGTGATATAATTCTATGAGGAAGAAGATTTACCAATAGAGCAACTGTGCTATGTATTTAACAGTGTTGACCCAGATGTATGTGGGTTGAAGATTGTCGTTCAGCTGGAACTTATTGGCTTAAGAACATTCGGCTTATGAACGATTATTTACAGTGAAGTCCCAAGGAATGTAACACAATGAGGAATCCAGCCTAGAGTCATATTGTCAAGACTGGTGCACTGTGTATTGAATGAAAGGACTGGGGCACTGATTTGATGAATTTATGGTTATGTGATATATGAGGCACTGTTGATTAATAGCCTCATGTATATTGGGTAAATTTGTGTATGATTTAAATGTTTGGTGTGTTAGTGGTTGTATGGATGTGAGTGGATGAGTATGTATGTGGAAAAATGTTAAAAATGTTTGTAAGTTAATGACATTGAGTTAATCTCTTATAAATAACCATAATTAAAGGATTTTTTGTATTTTCAACGGTCATAGGTGTGTTATTATAGATCAAAAGAGAGAGATGGTTTGTGCAGGAAACTTGCTCCTTTTGTTTTGTGGGTGGGTGGGTGGATTATGAATTTGTATTAATTATGATTATGATGATGGTGCTGATTATGCTAATTATGCTGATGCTGATTATGATTATGCTGATACTGATGATTCTGATTACACAGTTTCTAATTCTGATTACAGTTATGATTGCCTTATTAATATTCATATTGACCTTACTAATATTTATATAGACCTTGGTAATATTAATATTGACCTTAATATTTATATTAATATTGTGCTAGTTATGGGCTACTTTTGGGTTGGAAAATTGTTGCCACCTGGAGGGAAAAGAATGAACAGTGGGATCAAACTTGGTAGTGGTAGGGAGGAGTTCAAGAGCAAGCTTGGGGATAAGAGTATGAGGTGGAGAACACAAGCCTAGGAAGCTCGGAGATGTAAAGGGTCATGGACTTGTTATACTGCCTTTCTGTGGTACAAGCAAAGCAGTTTACATATTCTATGAAAGTACTTTATCTGGCCCTACTGGGCTCAGAATCTGTTGCTGTACCTGGGGCAATGGAGTGACTTGCCCATGGTACAGGGAACTGCAGTGAGCATTGAACTCACTCCAGTTACTACATATAAACATCATGCAAGCTGCTGTGTGAGCTCATTTTCTGGAAGTATACACTTTCTGGAAAATGGGAAAATGTTAGCAGTACTTTAGATTGGCTATACTGTCTATCTTGCAACCCTTTTTGTGTGTGTATATATAAAATAGCTATTCTCCTTGTTAGCCTCTAGTGCACTGGTTATCAATCTTTTTGTGGCTATGAGATATGACCACATGAAAGTCTCCAACTAAAATTGTGTGATCCCCTCTGGAGGTGCAGAATAATCATTGTACTTATGGTGAGGTTATCCAGGTCATGACTCCAAACTCGGGTTTTGTAATTCTCTGGTGGATAAGATATGTATTGATAACTGTTGTTTTAATTAAAAAAAAAGGCAAAAAAAACAAAAGACGTAACAAAACGGGTAGATTTATATCAAGAAACTCCCTTTGCACGTATTATGAGTTGGAAGTGTGTATTTACAATTTTAAGGCAAAAATCAATCTGAAGTTCGGTTGACGTAACTGACTAGCTAGCGCTTTGGTTGGAGGTGGGGTTTATGATCTGATTTCAAGTTCGCGGGTCTCAACCTGAGACATTGTTATGCCTGCGAAAACCGAACAGGATGTTCTCTTATGACGGTAGGGGTGGTTTAGTGGTTTGTGTATGGTCGTTGCTAGGATAGCATCGACGGGTATGCGCATGCTCTTTGTAGGTTTATCGTGGGATTTCTGGTGCTGAATGACGATTGAGGAGTACGTAAAAAGTCTTTGAGAGAACGATATTTTTGGTGGCTGTCATGGATAGCTCGGTGGTGCGTCGAACTCAAGAATCTCTAGGAAAGGTACTTAGAAAACCTCCGCTTACTGACAAACTACTGGGGAAACCGCCTTTTCGATACCTACACGATATCATTTCCGAGGTGAGGTGAGAACACTGCTGGGGAGGGGGCAGGAGAGAGTTTATTGAGAGTATTTGAAATTGTGGAGATTAGTAAGAGCAGTACTTAATATACTTAATAATGGCGGAGGCAGCTGGTTGCAAAAGAATCATGGATGAAAAAAGTACACTTAACTAGGCCCGGGCTGATCTGTGGTATACTTTATTAGTTGCTAGGAAGTGAGAGTTGGTCGCGCAGATTCTGCATGCTTGCCCTCCTCAGCCGTCCTATGGGCTTGCGCAATTCTTGTGAGTACCGATTAGGTTCTGAAATTTCACATTGATAAAAGAGCGACTAATAATCAGAGCTGGTTCATATTCAAGCAATTATTAAGGTGGACTTGGGAAAATACACTGTTTATTTCTAGGATAAGCTGCATAAAAGCTGTTTTACTCCCAGTATGTTAATACTTATGTTCTTAAGCAAACTTTCAGCCCCCCCCCCCCCCCATCCCCATCCCCATCTTTATGGCTACTAGGTTCCCTTCACTGAGTGTTCGGTAGCTAAATGCAACAATCATGATTGCTCACTCGCCCTGTTCCTAAAAATAATGTGCTAATGGTTCTACTGAGTTGTCTGGCTGTAAGGGCCTATTGTTTTGCTTTGGTTGCTTAGTTTGTATAAGGGATAAGTAGGCCCTGCAGTTGATAAATACTTTGAGCACAGGGGTGTGCCTTGGGGCAACTTGGATTTGCTGCATTCCAGATGGATTCCATCTGATTCTTTGTCATAAGAAACAGGCATAATCAAATACAAGGTTTATCCTATTGGATTCATGGACACATAGTTCTGATTTTCTTTGGAGAAACTTAATGGGGTAATGGGAACTTGGGGTAAAAACAGCACTGGATTCCTTATGATGTAGCAATCCTATAGCTCAGTTGCTGGAGAGCAGCCTTGTCTGAGATTGGTGGCTACAGACATAATTGAGACAACAGCTGCAGCTATTAAAATACTTCCTTATCTTGGTAGACTAGTCCAGAGGAATGAGTTATACCCCCCATCCAGTAGATAGAGCAGGAGATCACTAACAATTCAGTGATGTCCTCATCAGAATAAGGAGGGGTGCAGTTCTGAAAAGTACCAGTATTTCTCTGCTTCCAGAAGATAGTGCAGCAGGATTCTTTGATGTAGGTCTGACTCCTCTGGGCACAGACCATGGCCTGCAGCCCAGTAATGTTCTCTGACAGGTGTTGTCTCCCAGGGATTGGTCCCAGGACCTTTGTTGTGGTGAAGGCTAGAGAAGTCCGTGCCTCCTGAAGCTCTGAGTCTTAGCCTACAGCAGTGGTTCCCAAACCTGGTGATGGAGGCACCCTAGCCAGTCAGGTTTTCAGGATATCCACAATGAATATTCATTAGTGAGATTTGCATGCAGTGAAGACAGTGCATGCAGATCTGTCTCATTGTGGATATCCTGAAAACCTGACTGGCTGGGGTGCCACCAGGACTAGGAACCACTGGCCTTCAGGCTTTTGTTCAGGTTGGGTACTTGAGAGATGTCCCTCTGGGTACAGAATAACACGGGGAGGGGACCCACAGTAACTGTGGGGATGGGTGGGGATAGATCCCATGGGGACAGAGACCTTGGTCCCCATGTAATTTTCTACTTTGAAGCCTGTAATGAACAGGACTGTTATTTATGTTTGAGTGATTCAGACAACAATATTTTGATTTAAAAAAACAAGCAAACATGCTGGCCACAACTAGCAAAATTTGCACGGGGGATCCTGTATATCCTACTACCAGCACGTCTTCTAAGAAGACATCTTTTATTGCTGTAAGGACTGTGGAAGACTGGAGAGCTAGACTGAATCCTGAGATTGTTGATGACTTCTATTCATCCACAGATTAAAAAATTATAACAGTGCTTCGTAGGTCATATTTCTCCCCTCTAGGGCATACAGAACGGGTTGTATTTTGTACCCATGGACATTTTAATAGGGTGGATTAGGATTCCTTATGGTAGTAGAAATCAGCTATTGTTGGGGTTGGAAGGGTAGATGGTGGTGGTGAGGAGGGTTATTATAGCTGCTCACTATAATAACCCTACCACCCTAACCACTAGGAGTGGCGGACTTTGGTCCTGGGGAACTGAGAACTGAGTTTGATTCCCACTTCAGGCACAGGCAGCTCCTTGTGACTCTGGGCAAGTCACTTAACCCTACATTGCCCCATGTAAGCCCGCATTGAGCCTGCCATGAGTGGGAAAGCACGGGGTACAATGTAACAAAAAATATCCTATATAATAATTCTCACCTGGAACATGCTGAAGCTCACTCTGTGGGAGGGAAACACTGAAGGCTAGGCTGTCGGCAACACTCACTCTCAGTCATGCACCACTCACTGTCACTCAGGACCCCGCCCTCAGCCAGCCCCTTCCGGACATAATTCGCAACCACCCAACGTTCTAAATGAAGCCTCAAACCCCCTCAAAACCGAAACTGTGAGCGCCAGAGATATCCTGTCTGCCTATGCCTGCAAACCGGAAGTCAGAACTATGACATCTGCCCCTGCCCAAAACCTTGCTGTTTTGCCTGTAGTCGTAATCGAACAAGAGGCGAGAACAGCAGCACAAGAATTTCTAGAGGAACCCCCCCCCCCCCCCCCGTTTTTATGATGAACCGTCAACATAATAAACACATTCCACTTCTTAACTGTACCAAACTCAATCATAATTAAGCAAACAATTAAAGTAATTTGCTATCTTCTGCCATCAAGCTTTTGTCATTTTATCCCCTCCCGCCCCTTCCCTCTCTTATCTTTAATCCACTGTTATTAGCATTACAACTTGCATAGCTCAAATTCCATCCTCATGGTACCACGTTATAGCAGTTCAACAACTTAGCTATTCATTGTCCATTACAGTTTTGTTTTATGCTGCTCCCCCCCCTTATCCAATACAATTATGAAAGGTTTCACATATTTCTAATCTTGCCATATATCCACAAATTTCAAGTATGTCCAGAACCGTTATCATTAGAGACAGTAATGATAAGAACCTTAAAACCTTTATTGTTGTCTCTCCCCCTCCCCCCTTTGTCATGACACTCAATCATCTTGCAGTGAGATTTGACACATTGATTCTACCTCTTACTTTCTTATCATACTCACTCCATGCATACCGATTATCCCAAAGTATTCAAAACTTGACTCCGCGCTCGTGGTGATATTTTATGTATATACGTTCCCCAATTTTTATAAATTGCTGTCTCCTCTTCCGTGTATAATGGGCATCCTGCAGTTCCCATAACATTATTTCATGGAGTTTATTTCTCCAATACCAATATGAGGGGCCCTTGTCTGCTATCCAGTGATTGAGAATACATTTTTTCCCCAAAATACAGAGTTTGCTAAGGAACATCCTTTGTTCCATGTCATCATGGAGCTCAATATCACCCCCTCAAAGGACAGGTCTACCTGATGTCCAAGAACCCAACTCAAAACCGGAAGAGAGCCGACCAGAACCCCTGTATCTCTCTACATTGGCACAAACCGTGGCTGAAGGATGCATTTGCTTCGGCACATTTAGGGCATTCACTTGTTTCTATCAGCCCTGCGTACCAGGCCTGCTTAGTCGAAAAATATGCCCTGTGTATGGTTCGAAAGTGGCATTCCTGTAGTTCAGCACTATGTACCACCCTTGCCCCTCCCTGGAGTGCTGCTAAAATCTTTCCTTCTGTTATTTGACCTCCCACCTCCCGGCTCCCTCTTAACATCCCTATTAGGTTTTTTTTGCCTCTAGTGCCCTGTGAAACCATGACACCGAAATTTGTCCTACCGCATCCCCAGTCAAAACTTCCCGGATATCCTTCCCAAAATCTGGTAATAAACTCGCTGTGGGGAGCCCGCGTATATAGTGGGAAAGTTGAAAATAGGCTAATTTCGCTAACAGTCCCCAGCATAAGTACATAAGTAATGCCACACTGGGAAAAGACCAAGGGTCCATCGAGCCCAGCACCTGGTCCACGACAGCGGCCAATCCAGGCCAAGGGCACCTGGCAAGCTTCCAAACGTACAAACATTCTATACATGTTATTCTGGAATTTGGATTTTTCCAAGTCCGTTAGAGTAGCGGTTTATGGACTTGTCCTTTAGGAAAACCGTCCAACCCCTTTTTAAACTCTGCTAAGCTAACGCCTTCACCACATTTTCCGGCAATGAATTCCAGAGTTAATTACACGTTGGGTGAAGAAAAATTTTCTCCGATTTGTTTTAAATTTACTACACTGTAGTTTAATCGCATGCCCCCTAGTCCTAGTATTTTTGGAAAGCGTGAACAGACGCTTCACAGTCCACCTGTTCCACTCCACTCATTATTTATATACCTCTATCATGTCTCCCCTCAGCCGTCTCTTCTCCAAGCTGAATAGCCCTAGCCTCCTTAGTCTTCTTCATAGGGAAGTCGTCCCTCCCCGCTATCATTTTAGTCGCCCTTCGCTGCACCTTTTCTAATTCTACTATATCTTTCTTGAGATGCGGCGACCAGAAGTTGAACACAATACTAAAGGTGCGGTTCGCACCATGGAGCCATACAACGGCATTATAACATCCTCACACCTGTTTTCCATACCTTTCCTAATAATACCCAACATTCTATTCGCTTTCCTAGCCGCAGCAGCACACTGAGCAGAAGGTTTTCAGTTGTGTTATTGACGACGACACCCAGATCCCTTTCTTGGTCCGTAACTCCTAACGTGGAACCTTGCATGGACGGTAGCTATAATTCGGGTTCTTTTTTCCCACATGCATCACCTTGCACTTGCTCACATTAACCTTCATCTGCCATTTAGCCAGCCAGTCTCCCAGTCTCGTAAGGTCCTCTTGTAATTTTTCACAATCCTGTCGCGAGTTAACAACTTTGAATAACTTTGTGTCATCAGCAAATTTTAATTACCTCGCTAGTTACTTCCCACTCTAAATCATTTATAAATATATTAAAAAGCAGTGGTCCTAGCACAGACCCCTGAGGAACCCCACTAACTACCCTTCTCCATTGTGAATACTGCCCATTTAACCCCACTCTCTGTTTCCTATCCTTCAAACAGTTTTTAATCCACAATAAGACATTTCCTCCTATCCCATAGTGCCTCTCAAACTCTGAATAATCCATGACTGTTCCATCCTCTTGAACAAAGTTTTCCAAAAGTATCACTCCCTGTTTCCCCAAGTCTCGGAAGATTTATTTTCTCTCCCTGGTGGAAAACTCCACATTACCCGTGATGGGCAGCAATACACTGCTCTCTGGGCTATGCTTCCAAAGTTTTGTCAGCTCTCTCCACAAGGTATCTTAGAGGCTGCTAAAATCAAGCTATGTTTAACTTGTTGTGGGAGGTTTCTAAAATTTGTGTGTAATAAGTAACTAAGGTGCCAGGGGCTAAAATAGTTGCTTTCTAACTGTACGTCTGTATAGGTGTTTGTGCCCATAACCCCATCTCTTAATGTCTTAAAAGGCATGCTTGGTTGTATGTTTCGCATGTCAGGAATTCCCAACCTCCCGTTCGCCTGGGCCCCACTGAGATGTTCCCATTTAAGCTTTGATTTCTTCCCGCCCAACAAATCGGGCTACCTGATGCACTTGCAAATCTTTTTCCATATCCGTATTGGTAATACTTGCAGCACGTATAACCACTTCGGAAATATCAACATGCGGTACAAGTGAATTCGGCCTAGAAGTGATAATGGCAGAGAGCTCCACTTAGCCAACTGCACCTTCGTGTCTCTCAATAACTGAGGGACATTGAAAGCATATATTTGCGCTGGGTCTAGTGTTAATTGTATACCCAAGTATCTAAATGACCCCGTCGCCCCACCGTAATGGGAACTGTTCCCAGTCTGCCTTCCTAATGTCTGGACTCACCAAGGCCTCTGATTTAATCAGGTTTAAGTGGAGTCCGGAATAATCCCCATATTCCCTTATGCTTTCCATGAGGTACCCTAAAGAACTCTTGGGATTTGTAACCAACACCAGCAGGTCATCCGCAAAGGCTTCTATTTTAAATTCCCTATCGTGAATGTGCACTCCCTTTATGTTTGTGTTATGACTGATCTCTCGTATCAACGGGTGGAGTGTTAAAACAAAAAGTAATGGTGAGAGAGGGCATCCCTGACGTGTGCCACGGCCAATGGGGAACCAGTCCGAAACAGGCCTTGACCAAGCTCTCGCTCTAGGGTCAGTATACAAAGTGTCTAATCCGCCAGCAGGAAGAATCCAGTCACACCATAGTCTTTAAGTGTTTCAAAGAGAAATCCCCAGTCCACCCGATCGAAAGCCTTCTCGGCATCAAAACTAATTAACATTGTTGACATTCCGTCTCTCTGTGTTTTCTCCAATGCTAAAAGTATTCTTCTCATATTCTTTGCTATTTTCCTGCCCCTTACAAATCCCGCTTGCAGTTCTTCTAGCAGGTGAGATATCTGGCCAATCTATTAGCCAACAGCTTGGCCAGGAATTTGGCTTCTGAATTTAGTACATAAGTACATAAGTACATAAGTAGTGCCATACTGGGAAAGACCAAAGGTCCATCTAGCCCAGCATCCTGTCACCGACAGTGGCCAATCCAGGTTAAGGGCACCTGGCACGCTCCCCAAACGTAAAAACATTCCAGACAAGTTATACCTAAAAATGCGGAATTTTTCCAAGTCCATTTAATAGCGGTCTATGGACTTGTCCTTTAGGAATCTATCTAACCCCTTTTTAAACTCCGTCAAGCTAACCGCCTGTACCACGTTCTCCGGCAACGAATTCCAGAGTCTAATTACACGTTGGGTGAAGAAAAATTTTCTCCGATTCGTTTTAATTTACCACACTGTAGCTTCAACTCATGCCCTCTAGTCCTAGTATTTTTGGATAGCGTGAACAGTCGCTTCACATCCACCCGATCCATTCCACTCATTATTTTATACACTTCTATCATATCTCCCCTCAGCCGTCTCTTCTCCAAGCTGAAAAGCCCTAGCCTTCTCAGCCTCTCTTCATAGGAAAGTCGTCCCATCCCCACTATCATTTTCGTCGCCCTTCGCTGTACCTTTTCCAATTCTACTATATCTTTTTTGAGATACGGAGACCAGTACTGAACACAATACTCCAGGTGCGGTCGCACCATGGAGCGATACAACGCATTATAACATCCGCACACCTGGACTCCATACCCTTCCTAATAACACCCAACATTCTATTCGCTTTCCTAGCCGCAGCAGCACACTGAGCAGAAGGTTTCAGCGTATCATCGACGACGACACCCAGATCCCTTTCTTGATCCGTAACTCCTAACGCGGAACCTTGCAAGACGTAGCTATAATTCGGGTTCCTCTTACCCACATGCATCACTTTGCACTTTTAAAAGTGAAATTGACCGATAGGACTCTGGGTGCTGAGCTGGCTTTCCCTGGTTTCAGCAATAACTGTTATATGGGCCTGGTTCATGTGTAGTGGCAGAGATCCCCGCTGGACTATTGTTAAAGACCTCGGTCAAGATCGGGCTGATTTCATTCTGCAGTAGCTTGTAAAACTCATTCCTCATTCCATCGGGGCCCGGTGCCTTCCCCAAAGGGCTCTGTTTAATTACCCACTCAAACTCATCTACAGTAATTTCTGCATTCAACACCCTTAACTCCTCTGCCTCCAATTGGGGTAGCTCCACGCTAGGCATGACCAGATCCTCCTGCGGCTTATATAACTGCTCAAAAAAACTCTTTAAATACTCCTGAGATTTCATCATCTTTATGTTTTAGTGACCCTTGGTGATCCTTTAATGTGAGTATCTTGCGGTACCCTGCTTTCCTACTCATGACCCGCGCCAGAAACCCCCCTCCTTTATTTGCGAACTTATAAAGGTGATATTAATAGTAAGCCTGAGATTTCTGAACTGTGTGATGCATTAAGACTCTGCTGCGCCTCTAATAACTGTACTCGGAGTCTGAGAGTGTCCCATGCTGTATTGACGCCTCAACCTAGTCACTCTCCTTTCCAATCTATGAATTTCCTGTCTCCTCACTTTCCGTTTAAAACTTATATAAGCTATGATCTCCCCTCTGAGTACTGCATTAGCTGTTTCCTCAGAAAAGCACCGGATCGTCCTATGAACCTCAATTTTGATGCTGAAGTCGTTCCAACATTTATCAGGTGAGGTAGAAATTGACCATCCCGATAAAGCCAGGTTGGGAATCTCCATACATAATCTTCTCTCACCCCCCCCCCCCCCCCAATCTAGTTGCAGCCTTACCATCACCCAAGCATGATCTGAAACCACTATTGGCCCAATTTTTACTGTGTCCACCGGTGTAAATAGTCCCCAGTTACAAATATAGTCAATTCGGGATAGAGTGACGTGGGCCTTCGATAATGGGTATAATCCCTCTCAAGAGGGTTCAAAGTTCTCCACACATCTACTACAGCAAATGCCTCCTCCATCGCTGCTATCCTCTCCCTGGCCTGGCTCGCTCTCTCCAGTTGGGTTAGACCTGTCCAGTGCCGGATCCACTGCTTCATTAAAATCCCCCCCCATTATGATCAGAATCCCTCCTAGGTCCTGCATTGCTCGGATGGCTGTGTATAGAATCGCTGTTCAAGTGTATTTGGGGCATAGATGTTACAAAGCAAGACAGGTTGCCTGTCCAGTACTATTGATGCCCAGCACATATCTGCCCCTAGCATCTCCAACACCTTATTGACTTTTACGTGTATACCTTTTCGTACCAGTGTGACCACACCTCCTTCCCCCCCTCCCCTCCCCCCCACCCCCCCCCACTGCCGGGGACTCAAACATTTCTCCAACCCACCATCTCTTCAATTTGGCATGTTCTGCACATGTTAAATGTGTTTCCTGTAAAATGCAATTGATGCCTTTTGATCATTGAGGATTTTAAAAATTTTTAGTCTTTAATGGGTGAGTGAATACCCCCTACTTTCCAGGTTACAACATGTAGTGGAGTCATGTGATCTCTACCTGTCTGTCAGTATTTCCATACAATTTCACCACAATCTCAGCGGAGAGGTGTCCCAGCCACCACCTCCCCGACGAGTTTTTCCAGTCTATCAGCACTTTCCCACCATACCGAGTGTCCTTCACAATCTCATTGCATACATACCAGTTCATTATTTCTTCCCAAATCTTAGCCCTACCTCCCCCCAACCCCCAGGCTCTACCCCATCCCTCCCCCTCTCCCCTCTTTCCGATCCCACCCACTGATCTGGGTCTCCTTCATACCCTTGGACTTCTCTCGCCTATTGAAGCCCCTAGTTGTCTATGGCCATCCTGCTCTCTTATTCATTCTCCCCTCCAAGGAGTCGTCTGATTTATAAGCCAAAGACTCGCATAGGGCCCACACCCCAACAAATTTTGATCCACTTAAGGTCATCTCATATCATCCACTTTTAAACAACAAAAGTCTTGAATCCATAACTGGAACTTTCAGTGCAACCTTTCATTTCTAGTCCCACTGTCCCCCTCACCACACAGAGAAGGCTTCCCTGGTTGTCTTACTCAACTCACACCTTGCACAAGAGTCATGTGTCCGGTTCTTTCATCTCCTTATCCAGGAACTGCGAGCCTCTTGAACATTTTGAAAGGAGCGCCACTGGTTCCATGTTGAATCTTTTTTTTTAATTTCTTTATCAGTTTCATATATTTACAAGAATACATTCTTGAAAAAGCCAAACAGTTTAAACATATTAAAGGAAATTTTCCAAAATGGAATATTAAACAAGAAACAATCTTAATCAACTTGTATTAGACCCAATGTGTGGGGGCTAGAGCTTCAATACTCAGGAGTCAAGTTTCACATATCATTCAAAAATAAAGTAAAATTAAGAAAGGCTTAACAGTATAAATCGCTATTTTCCTAATTATCTCATTTTAAGACTAATCAGATCTACTTAGCTCCAACACAAATTATAAGACCTTTTTCTGACTAATAATTGTTTCAAATGCTCAGAAACAAAGAATACATACTTAACCCTAGATATTTTACATTGCATTGCATGGATAGTTTAGGTTGAAGGAGGCACCCAAGGCTAATGTATCAGATCTTAATGCCAGAAACTCCTTCCTTCTAGCCTGGGTCTGTTTTGTAACGTCTGGAAAAGCAAACACTTTTTTCCCAATAAAAGGAACTTGTAAATTTCTTTAATGCCATTTTTCTAACTGAGTCCAGGTCTTGTTGGAAAAATAAAGGATACCAAAAAAGTTTGTCTTTCAGTTATTTCAGTTAAAGAAGATTCTAGTAACTCAGAAACATTAATCTGAATTCCAATCGGAGCTCAATAGGATAGTACCCAATTAACATATGACAATTCATCAAAACTACAATATCCTAGGATTCTACGATATTATTGAAATTTTTAAATATTTTTTTAAAAAGGAGAGAAAAGCCTCAATTATGAGGGATTACTCCGTCGTTGGTGCACCAACATAAGGGAGGTCCCTCATATCATCATGGGCAAAAAACTCCATCTAAAGCTACTGCTTAAGCGTCTTCCAAAAAAGTATATATTGTAAACATACGGCTGCTGCTCAGTTACAATCCTGTGCACTTATCTTTTAAGTCTTTTGGACACCTTCCACCGGCCCGACTTTGGCCCAAGTTTCGATCTTTCCTCAGGGTCCGTGGTGTCTGACTCTAAAGATCTAAACAAAACATATGACAAACGAATCTCTCAGAACATGACTTCATCAAATAAATTTTCTGACTTAGTGGTTCTTACCAGATACTATGTGGTCTATTCTCTCTGGCTTCTCAAAATTAAAAAAATGGCCGCGCTTTATCTATGCTGACGTTAAGGACGCCTCCAGCTTAGACCCTCCCTCTATAATGTCGATCAGCAGAAGTAACATAGATTTAAAGGTACAGCACCGTTGTTCAGAAGAACTTGTTCCTTCTATTCTAGTGTTCATTCCATATGGATATAATGTATGTAAGTTAAAAATCCAGCGTTGTTCTTGTCTCAGTAGAAGAGTTTCTATCTCCTCCTCCTATATGCCATTTAGGTTGTTGAAGGACAAAAACATTTAAGACTCTCAAATGTCCTTCTTTATTTTTATTTTTGTTACATTTGTACCCCGCGCTTTCCCACTCATGGCAGGCTCAATGCGACAAACGTGACCAGATAAATTGATTACAGCTGACTCCTTCAGAGCCTCGAGACGAGGATCCAGACAAGATCGGAATTATGGAATGGACAGGAGCGACCGACCAACAACTCGGTCACAACAGTGAAGGAGTCAGCTGTAATCAATTTATCTGGTCACATTTTGTCGATAATGGAACATAAAGTATTAGCGAAAGAGTTATCTTATGTTCCTACAGTGTTTCTTGATCCCTTCCAAAATAGAATAGATCTTGAAAGATTTCTGCGATCTATACATATTAAATCTTTTTTAAAGAACAAATTACTGGGACCATAGAAACCTCGAGGTTAAGTTGAAATCAAAATGGATTCCTCCCACTCCTCCAGAGCCAGCAATAACTATTTTTAACAATTGATTATAAAAGAATTTGAAAAATAGAAGATTTCCAAAGAAGAATTATTCAAATTGTACTTTAGAGGAAGATCCGCGATTGAATCCCTTAGAATAATAATAGGATAGTAAAGAAGAGCGGACAAGGGAGGTTCCATTGTGATACAGGACAGAGAAGAATACATAAATGAAATCCTAAGACAGCTATTGATCAATACGATTATGAAGAATATTTCAAGACCCTAACCCCCTTCTTACAAGAAAAACTTTTTGCAACTGACAGGAGAGGATATGCCAGTAGTTTATCACCCAAAAGGAATTTGCAATATTTGATAAAAAAACACCTCGCATTCCTGTTTTCTACACTTTACCAAAGGTACATAAAGTCTAAGCAATCCAAAGGGTCGTCCCATTGTTTCTAGTAATGATTCATTACTCGAACCGTTATCTATCTATATCGATACTTTCCTGCGTCCATTTGTGCAACTATCTAGATCTTATATTAAAGATACCACAGAATTTTTTTGACACATCTTCAAGCAGTTGAAAATCCAAATGAAGAGTGGTTATTAGTCACAATGGACATTACCAGTCTATATACAGTTATTCCACAAGAGGAAGCGTTAAATATATTAGAGGAAGTATTGATCGGAGAACAGAGTGTAAAGTACCTACAGCATTTATATTGGAATTAGCAACGTTAGCATTAAAAAATTAATTTTTTTCCAGTTTGAAGGGAGACTTGTTAAGCAAATAACAGGGGTGGCAATGGGGGTTACTATCGCACCCTCCGTTGCCAACCTGTTTGTAGCTGATTTTGAGGAAAAGCATGTCTATATTACACCTTGGTTTATAAAAGTCAAGCTATGGTTAAGATTTATAGACGATATCTTTTGTCTATGGACTGGAACAAGGACAGAACTGGAAGATTTTGAGAAATATTTGAACCAATGTCACTCATACATTGAAATTACCATGCAATGTGATAAACAGATTATCTCCTTTTTGGATGTATCTGTGACTAAGGTAGATACTGGATTTCAGACTACTGTCTTCCGAAAAGAAACAGACAGAAACACGTTATTAAAGTATGATAGTTTGTCATCCAAGAAAGTTAAAAGATTAGCTTACCCTTCTCTCAATTTCTGCGCTATAGACGCATATGCTCTGATTTGACTGAATATAAACGGAAAGCTAAAGAATTAGTGGCAGACTGAAAGAGAGAGGTTTTCCTAAAAAAGTATACAACAAGCTTATAGAAGAGCTAAATACAATAATCGGGAATTTCTTTTACACCAAGACAAATCCAAGTAGAAGATGATCAAGATACACTGACGTGTGTATTACGTTATTCTATGAGAGCAAATGAAATTGCTAATGCTATAAGATCGAACTAGCATGTATACAAACATTGCCAGGTTTTGAACATAGTCGGTTAAGGCTTGCCTACAGTAGAGGTCGAAATCTAAAGGAGATCCTAGCCCTGTCGGCTTTAAGACAAATTTTTAACTACACGAGAACCAAAATGAAAAGGGACATACCAGTTGTGGAGACTGCAATATGTGTGATATTATGCTTAATATAAAAGAAATTCACAGACCCTCAGTCAAAGAAAAATATATTTTACAACATAATACGACTTGTTGATCAGATCGGATAGTCTACTGTATTATTTGCAGTTGCAATAAATTATACATAGGTCAGACGTCAAGTAAACTTTCTACAAGATTGATTGAACACAAAAGTGACATCAATATTAAGAAAACTACAGCACCGTTGGCAGCTCACTGCAATAAAGGAGGACATTTATTTGAGAGTCTTAAATGTTTTGTCCTTCAACAACCTAAAGGGCATATAGGAGGAGGAGGAGATAGAAAAACTCCTTCTACTGAGACAAGAACAACGCTGGATTTTTAAGTTACATACATTATATCCATATGGAATGAACACTAGAATAGATGGGAACAAGTTCTACTGAACTGGCCGCTGTATCTTTAAATCTATGTGACTCCTGCTGATCGACATTATAGAGGGAGGGTCTAAGCTGGAGGCGTCTTACTTCAGCATAGATAAAGCGCGGCCATTTTTTAAATTTGAGAAGCCAGAGAGAATAGACCACATAGTATCTGGTAAGAACCACTAAGTCAGAAAATTTATTTGATGAAGTCATGTTCTGAGAGATTCGTTTGTTATACGTTTTTGTTTTTTGTTTAGATCTTTAGAGTCAGACACACGGACCCTGAGGAAGGATTCGAAACTTGGGCCAAAGTCGGGCCGTGGAAGGTGTCTAAAAGACTTAAAAGATAAGTGCACAGGATTTGTAACTGAGCAGCAGCCGTATGTTTACAAATATATACTTTTTTGGAAGGACGCTTTAAGCAGTAGCTTTAGATTAAGTAAGGAGTTTTTTGCCCATGATGGTATGAGGGACCTCCCTTATGTTGGTGCACCAACGATGGAGTAATCCCTCATAATTGAGGCTTTTTCTCCTTTTTAAAAAAATATTAAAAAATTTTAATAATATCGTTAGAATCTCAAACATTTAAATCAGGCTGTTCTTGTGGTAAAGCTTGAGTGTTTATCCTTCAAACCTCTGGATGGTAAGTAATATACTTTGTTCAACGGAGGTATATTATCCTCTGTAAATTTCAAAATTTCCACCAAATACCGTTTTGAAAATTTGTACAGGAGAATAAACTGGAGTTCTTGGAAAATTCAATAAGCGCAAATTAAGTCTTCTATTATAATTTTCAAAATACTCCAATCTGTTGTGAATCAATATATTATCTTGTATATGTTTTGCAGAAATTTCTTTCATTTTTGCATTTTCATCAGTTAAATGGTGTATTTTTTCTGAGACTTCATTTTTCATTACTGTAAGGTCTTTAGATAAAGTCTGAACGTTACTCACAAGAGAGTCGATCTTGCTAGTCGATGCTAAGACTGTCTGAAGTGTCTCCCATATAGTCTCAAGTGTTACCGGCGCTTTCTGGGCCTTGGATGGCAAAAAGGCTCCGACTGGGGATATCGCTATGGGGCCCAGCTGGGCCACCGCTACATCGTCTTCGCGGTTTTGAGGATCCACTCCATAGTCGATTCCTGTCAGTTGCGGCGGTTGAGAACGCGTTGGAGGGGACAACGAAATATCCTGTCCCAAAAGCTCAGCCTCTCCTGTTGCTAGTAGCTCAGCGGGACCTCCAGACGCCGTCTTCGCGATTCCCGCGAGAAAACTGTTGAGCGTCTGCTGGGTCAGTGTAGAGGTAAGAGCCGTCTGAGCTCCGGCTCTTAACAAACGCTTTCCTCTTTGTATGGGGCATATTTTGAAACAGGCAAACAAATTATTTTAGGAAATAGAGGAAGTGTTTGAGCTCCTGCAAACACCTCGATGTTACTCGCGTAGAGATGTAACTGCCGCCATCTTGCTCCGCCCCCTTCCATGTTGAATCTTTAGGACAGCTGGATAAAGCAGCATAAATCTGGTGTTCTTGGTAACCAATGTAGAGCATATTGGGTGGAAATGGCGTCTTTGTTCTTGTACTCCTGCCGAATAGTCTTGGAAGATCGTTATCAGGGAACCCTCGTACTGGAGAGAGTCGCACCTTAATCGGAAACCCCGTAGTATTTCTTCCTTATGCAGATAGTTAAGTACTTTAATGATGACAATCCTTGGTCTCTGCATGTTTTGTTGCCAGCGCCCTAGCCTATGGGCTCGTTCAATGCACAACTCTCCTCTGAGAGGGCCAGTTCTTTTTTCAGCCACTTTTCTAATAATTGTCCAAGCAGTTTTTCTGGGATCTTTTCAGGGAGACCCACAATTCTCAAGTTACATCTCCATGCTCGATTTTCCATGTCTTCCAGTTTTTCTTGTTGCAACTTAAGCTGTGTCCTAAGTCTGGCAATCTCCTGTGTATTCTGAGAGCTGGAGTCCTCTGTTGCCGCAATCCGGGCTTCCGCCTCTCCCACTCTCTTCTCTGTTTCGGCCCCTGATGACTCAAAATTTTTTAATTGTCCGGCCAGCAAGTTAAATCGGGGGTTTAGAGCTGCGCTCACCGCTGCTGTTATTTGTGCCAATTGTTTATCAGTGAATTCTCCCACAATTGTTCTTTTAGATCAGTCATTTTATGACTGGGTTTAGGGGGTGAGATTGTCTTTATCAAATTTTGTTCCTCTGCGAGTGGTCGCAGATGGCATGGGTTTCAAATATTGCTCCATGCACTAAGCGGCACCGTTCACAAATGGCCCCCTGGCGCTGCGGTGCCTTATTCAGCTGTTACTGAGCGTATAATGCTGCTTACTCCTTGTCTATGCACCGGGACCTCAGGTGTCCTTGGTCAATTATGCTGGGCCCTGAGCTTACTATCCCACGTTATAATTTAGCAGGTTCCGGGGCTTCTCTCCGGGTTGTTAGCGGACAGGAAGGGTGCTTTGATTCCGCCCTGCTGGGATTTCTGTTCCTTTCCCCTAGACCTGTCGCTTTATCTTCTTGCTGCCCAGCTCCAGCCCCTTGTGGATGTTCTCACCTGCGAGCTGTGGCGTCTCTACCTTTCTTACGCCTCGGTTTCACTTTCTGCTCCCGCACTGATACTAGGCCCGCCAGCTCCTCGTCCCGACCTCTGTATGACTACTGTCTCCGAGGTCCCATTCTCCTGTTACGGATCTCCCTCGCTCTCTATCGCTGTTCTCCGCGATGGGGTCGGGCCTTCCTCCTCACGAGGGACTCCCGTCTCTCCGCTGTACTTTTCAGTAGATTCGGGCATCCGCTACCGCCGCCATCTTGGATGACCTCACGCGTGTTTTAATATCTGTTATGTGTGCTGGGAGCAGCACCTGCAGGGCCGTTTTCAAGTTCTTCCCGGTCCTTGTTACCCTCCTTGCTCGTATGGTCCTTTAGGAGCGGGTCTGGCGCTGGTGATATCGGGGCTTCATTTAGGCGGGACGGAGCTCACAGCGCGACATCCATCTTGCTGCTCATCTCCACCGGAAGGAACTTGTTTTTATACTTCAATAAAAACATTTAAATATAAAATTATAATTGCTCGAGGCATCTGCAGATGAGGACAGAGCCCGTGGGCACAGGGACAGAACCTGAGGGGAGTAAGCAAAAAGGGGATCTGAGAGTAGGAGTTCAGTTTGCCCTATGGGTCCTCCATCACAGTGGATGATTTGGTCTTGATGTAGAGGGGGCTGCCAGAATATCTGGTGGGGTTAAGATGGCATTCTTTCCTGTTCTTCATGGAGCTTGAGGGGAGCAGAACAGTTGCTTGCATGGGGTTCAAGGGCCTGGATAAGTGCAGGAAATGTGGCCATTTTGCAGAGGGCCTTGGTTTCTGTAAAGCTGCTTCTCCCCCATCCCATCTATCCTTGATGAAATTGTCTTATTGACTGTAGGTCCTAGCCAGCAAATGCAGTGTGTAATGCTTGGTTATCCACTGTGGCTCCTTTTCTGCAAGTTGCTTTATATTCCGCTGCCTTGGGTTCAGGGGGGCTGTGAATCTTGATCCCATGTGTCTGGCTGATTGTTTGTTTCCTCGGGCAGTAGACTTTTCAGAGCCAGACCACACTCTTGTGTGGTGCAGTAGATTCAGAGCTAGACCACACTTTCATGTGGTGCTTGTATGACTCTTAAAAAAAAAAAAATACTGTAAGACCCAAAGTAGGGTACTGTCCTCTTAACTGCAGGTTGGGTTTCGTTTTGTGGTAGGCATGCCTCTAAAAGCCTATCCCAAAGTAATGTGGAGGGGCATAATCGAACGTCGCCGGCCAAATAGGTCACCGGCGATCTATTGTGGTGCCGATGCTACAGTTGGCAGGAACCGTATTATCGAAAAAGATGGCCGGCCATTTTTTTTTCGATAATACGGTTTAGCCTGGCCAAATGGCATGGATTTCACCGGGTTGGAGATGGCCGGGTTTGATTTTCAGCGATAATGGAAAAAAATACCGGCGATCTCCAACCCGGTGAAATCCAAGCCATTTGGCCGTGGGAGGAGCCAGCATTTGTAGCGCACTGGTCCCCATGACATGCCAGGACACCAACTGGGCATCCTAGACATGTGGGTACAGTGGGTTTTGGAGGGCTCCCATTACCAGCACAAGTGTTACAGGTGGGGGGGGGGGGGGGTATGGGTCTGGGTCCGCCTGCCTTAAGTGCACTGCGGTACCCACTAAAAGTGCTCCAGGGACAGGACTTGTTGCTGCTGTATAAGCTTGCCACACCAGTTGACACCTGAACACTAATCTCTTTGAAAAAGTCCTTTATTTGAATAAGCACATTTACTCACAGTTAACTGCAGATCAGAGGTTGTGCCCCACTGGCAAAGAGTCCTCCTGGTACTGAGATTAGCAATAGGTCAGAGCTGGCAGAATGGTGTACAATGCCCTCTTTCAGCCACATTCAAGGTAAGAACTAAGTTCTCTAACATGGTTAACACATGAAAGGGATCTAAACTGGCTTACAAACATGGCCACTACCTCATGGACTAACGGAAGTAAAACAGGGCACACTCTGACCTAGTTAGCAGGGGGAAAAGCACCATGGGAGTACAGCCAGTACCCTACACCCACCACAATGCCTTGCTGATGTGACTCTGCAGTGCACCTAACAGAAAAGGTGTCACACTCACCGAGAGCCACATCACAACCAGGGAAAGGATGTTGGAGGATAGAACACATTCTGCCGTCATGGAGGTGGTGTAAAGCATTTGAGGCTGGCATACAGGCTGGCAAAAAGGTTTTTAATTTTATTTTTCTAGTGTGGGAGGGGGTTGGTGACCACTGAGGGAGTATGGGGAGGTCATCCCTCATTCCCTCTGGTGGTCATCTGGTCAATTGGGGCACCTTTTTTGAAGCTTGGTCGTGAAAATAAAGGACCAAGTAAACCCGGCAAAATATTGCTTATCACCGGGTTTTTTTTTTCCCATTATCGGCGGAAAGCCGGCCATCTGGAGCCACGCCCACGCCCGCCCATGTCCCGCCTTCGCTTAGCTGGCGTCATGCCCCTTGAACTTTTGCCAGCGAGCGACGGGAAAGCGGCGATACTGTCAAAAACGCAGCTTTCGATTATACCGATTTCGCCGGCTTTTCCGAGATCGCCGGCCATCTCCCAATTGTGTCGGGAAATGGCCGGCGATCACTTTCGATTATAAGCTGGATAGTAACATAGTAGATGATGCAGAAAAGACCTGCAAGTTCCATTCTAGTCTGCCACCAAGATAAACCCATATGGGCTACTTCTTGTGTATACCTTACCTGATTTGTATCTGCCATTTTCAGGACACAGACCGTAGAAGTCTTGCCCAGAACTAGCTCCACCACCCAAACACCAGCCCCGCCTCCCAATCTCGGCTAAGCTTCTGAGGACTCCATTCCTTCTGCACAGGATTCCTTTATGTTTATCCCACGCATGCTTGAATTCCGCTACCGTTTCATCTCCACCACCTCCCGCGGGAGGGCATTCCAAGTTCTACCACTCTATCCATGAAAAAATACTTCCTGACATTTTTCTTGAGTTCTGCCCCCCTTCACTCTCATATCATGTCCTCTCGTCTCTGACCGCCCTCCCATCTCCGGAAAAGGTTTGTTTGTGGGATTAATACCTTTCAAATATTTGAACGTCTGTATCATATCACCCCTGTTTCTCCTTTCCTCCAGGGTATACATTGTCAGGTCAGCAAGTCTCTCCTCATACGTCTTGTAACGCAAGCAGCTCCTTGTGACTCTGGGCAAGTCACTTAACCCTCCATTGCCCCATGTAAGCCGCATTGAGCCTGCCATGAGTGGTGAAAGCGCGGGGTACAAATGTAACAAAACCAAAATACCATTCTCGTAGCTTTTCTTTGCACCGCTTCCATTTTTTTTACATCCTTGAGCAAGGTAAGGCCTCCAGAACTGAACACAATACTGCAGGTGGGGCCTCACCAACGACTTATACAGGGGCATCAACACCTCTTTTCTTCTGCTGGTCACACCTCTCTCTATACAGCCTAGCAACTTCTGGCTACGGCCACCACCTTGTCACACTGTTTTGTCGCCTTCAGATCCTCAGATACTATCACTCCAAGATCCCTCTCCCCGTCCGTAACTGTCAGAGTCTCCCCGCCTAACACATACTTCTCCCGTGATTTCTACTCCCTAAGTGCATCACTTGCATTTCGGTCGCATTGAATTTAATTGCCAAACCTTAGACCATTCTTCTAGTTTCCGCAGATCCTTTTTCATGTTTTCCATTCCCTCCCTGGTGTCCAATCTGTTACAAACCTTAGTATCGCCCGCAAAGATTTCTCTAAATGGATCCGCTTGGCTTGAGAGCCAATCATGGAGAAGAAGATGCCTTGTATTGTCTTAGAAAGGAAAGGAGGCAACCTGGGTGCTAGAACAAGAGCCTTTCAACCAGGCTATCTTCAGATCCCAAATCCTCCAATTTTAAAAAAAATTTCCATGCTTAACCATGGGTAGTCCATTAGTAGGGCATCCTCTCTCTAGGGGATGACCCCCCTCCCCTCCTTGCTGGATTTGAGGTTCTCTTGCTGGAAGTTGCATTTTAGCCTTTGAGTGGCCAAGGTCTGGGGTTTGTATCTCTGTAGGGGGATTCTGTTTCCTGAACATTTTAAGCCTCTTCCCCCTCCCAATCTTTTCTCAGAGCTGGCAGGCCTGGGTTAGATTCTCTTTAGTGGAGTGGTCTTCTGGCCTTCAGCAGCTTGACCAAAGTGTGGTAGTTTTTCCCTGCTGAGGAGAGAAGAGTATGGTGGGGCATAGGCGCCAGATTTCAAATTATGCAGTGCCAAAACCACAGTACAAATTACTCTTCCAAGGAGCTTGCTCAATATTGAGGGTGCTGAGTTCACTTCTGTGGGTGGAGTCTCCTTCCAGGCAACGTTGGCAGTCCCATATCTCAAGGTCTTATGAGTTTTATCCAGCATCCCTTGGCAAGTGCCATCCGTGCAGATTTTAAGATGTGCATGAGTACGATATCAAACATCCCTGTGTGGCAGTGGGCGTCTTCAGTAAGGTTGAGACAGGTGATCTTTTCTTCCAAGGACAAGGCAGGCTATCGTATTCTCACATCTGGGTGATATAATCTGATGGAGCCTGGTGCGGGAAGCTGACTAGCGAGTTCTAGAATATTTTAGGCAGGGTCCCACTGTACATGCACTGGTGTCTTCCTGCCCAGGTTTGATTGCATGGTCCGTCAGTCTTCATTTTTCTGTGAGCAGGGAGGATGTTCTTTGTGTTCTCCTCACAGTGGAGATTTTTTTTTTTGTGTGCCTTCCTTGTGAGTTTTCCAACTTCCTGGGGATAACTTTTCTTCTCAATATACTCTTTTTTTTTTTTTTTTCTGTTTCTTTTTTAAGGTTTAAACTTTGTATTGACGATATGCACACTACAAGTCAACTTGGAGTATTCATACAGCATGGATCAGTATACAAATCAACATTCCAGCAACATATTCAACACCGTCAAACACTTTTTCCATTTTTCCTCCCCCCCTCCCTCTTACAACTTTTATTTCCAGCGATTGTTTACATTATATTTCAACTGTTCATTGACATCACAAGCTTTAAAATAACTCGTTAGATGAAATAGTACATATCATAAAACACCAATAGTATCTGAACATCAAAGCTCTGGAGCAATGCCAAACTTTATTGATATTCTCCTCACTCAACCCCTCCAGCCCCCCTCCCAACACCTCTCCCCCCCCATGCTTCTATGCCTGTATGGAGGCGTGTTGATGGTACACAAAACAAACAGATTCATGTGTCCATTCTCTTGCCTCCACATGTCTGGAGTGCACCCCTTCTCCACATCGTCCATTCTCCAGCAAATTGAATGGTCCCGTAAGCTAAGGGCACCAAGATCCATGTGAAGCTGCCTTGCGACAATAATTTTGTACAGAATCCTTTCTCACTATTACTCAATAACCTCCGCTCCCTCCAACCCGCCTCCCTAGTCCTACCCCCAGACTATACCCCCTCCCCCCTCCTCCCACCTTCTCCCCCTCTTCCCCTGCAAGCAGTATACGGCTCTAGTCTTAATCTACAACTCCAGGCTACCTTCACTCCCCCACTGTTCCCCTCGATTTATCAGGCATTAATAGCAAACTACGTCCCCTAGGGCTAGGATTTGGCAGGTATGGCGTCCAAATCTGAAGAAAACGTACTCTACGTTTAGGTGATTGTTTTGAGTCCCTAGCCTCCCAGGAGGCCAGAAGATGCACCTGGTTGCGCCAGTGCCAGTATGCTGGCCCTCCAATGAGATCCAATATTGCATAATGTCATTTCCGAGCCACCAAACTCAGCTTCCTGCATAGCGGTGGGCGCGCAATGGGAGCAAACGCTCTTGGTTGATCTAACAGAAACTGCCTCTCCGTTCCTTGAATTTTATTCCCCAATCGAATCAAAAACCCTCTTACCCTCTGCCAGAACATGCGCACCTTGGGGCATTGCCATAGTGCATGATATATAATGAGCTTGGGACCCTTCCGCATTTAGAGCACTCCGAACTGTCCGGCCCCAGCATATGAGCCAGTTTGTGCTTTAGACATCTAACCCCGAAGGACCACTCTATAGCCACATTCTCTGTCTTTCGTCCGTTACTAACGTCCGGATGCCCTTCAAAGTAGCTGACACATGCCCATGATGCTAGTGAGGGTCCCGAGGTCTTGTTCCCATTTCCGCTTAAGGTCAGCATATTGCATCCTGGGCCTACGCCTATCCAGGGCCCCGTACAATGCAGAGACCAACTGTCTCTCTGTCTGCAGCTCTTCAAAGAAGCCTCGAAGTGTTTCCCCCATCCGCCCCTTCAAGGTTGCCTGGTTCAGGGATTTCATGGTAATGGCGGACCTGTGCGTAGGCAAATCTATTACCCCAAGCTGATCCCACTTTATCCTGAAGAGCATCAAATGTCATCATTTCCCCATTTTCCAATAGCAGATGCTCCAATCTTGTGATGCCCAGCCCTTGCCATCTACCAAAGGTCGGGTTGTCTATCCCCGCCTCAAATACTGGGTTACCTACAATTGGGATTTGATCCATAACGTGCGGTTGACCCCCCATCTGCCGCATCTACCACTGCCACGCCTCCCGAAGAGGCTGTAGTATTATGCTTTTTTTTTAATTTAGAAGGGAGCCGGCTACGAGGCAAATGAATCAGTGCTAATACATCATAGGGAGCAAAAAGGCTTTCTCTAAGTCTGTAGGTGTGTAGTATTGCGTGGCATTAAACACGTCTCCCAGGTGGCGTAACAAGCACGCCTGATTATATAGGAACACGTCCGGAATGCCCATTCCCCCCTGCCTCCAGCTCCCTATTAACATGCCCTGGCTAACTTTAGGCTTCTTACCTGTCCAACAGAACCGACTAAAAGTCGCATCATCCGTTTCAAATCAGTCCGCGACAGGCGCATGGGCAGGGTTTGTAGGACGTACAACCAGCGTGGGAACAGCACCATTTGGACTAAATGTATCCGTCCCATCAGTGACAACGGGAGGCTTATCCAAGAGTCTAATTTGTCCTTAGTATGCTCCAGTAAAATCTTAACATTTAACTGATATAAGTCAGAAGTATTCATTGTGAGCCGAATTCCTAAATATTTGAAGGACTCTCTGGCCCACCTCAATGGAAATTCAGGCCCCCAATCCCTCTGATTTACCTCTGGTGAGGCCAGAGCTTCAGACTTGTCCAGGTTGATCCGGAAGCCCGCGTAGTCTCCATATTCACGGAATGTTTCCAATAAAGTGTCTAATGACTCCCTTGGGTTTGTGAGGTGTACCAAAATGTCGTCCACAAATGCTGCGATCTTAAACATGTGGGTCCCCACGCCGACTCCCCGGATCATAGGATTTGCCATGATGTCTCTGATAAGGGGGTCTAAAACAAACAAAAAGAAGGGGGGATAAGGGGCATCCCTGTCTCGTGCCTCTCCTGATAGGGAAACTTTCCGACTCAATCCCATTTCCCTCAATGTGGCGCTAGGGTTGGCATATAGAGCATGAATCGCCTTGACAAATCTCCCTGAAAAGCCATAATGTTCCAACGTATCAAAAAGAAACTTCCAGTGAACCTTGTCAAAGGCCTTTTCTGCATCGAAGCTGACCAATAGCGATGCTACCTTTGTCTGCGAGCTTTGCTCTAGTGATGTCAATATTGCCCTCAAGTTTTTACTCACCGCCCTTCCTCCCACAAAGCCCACCTGACTTTCATGGATCAACCTAGGTAGCAACCTCGCTAGCATATTGGCCAAGATTTTTGCCAACAACTTGGTATCATAGTTCAATAGGGAGATAGGTCGATACGATGTCGGCTCTAGAGGGTCCCTCCCAGGCTTTAGCAAGACTATTATTTGAGCCCTATTCAAGTCAGGGGGCATCCTCTGTCCCTCTATTAATTGGTTCAAAAATCTAGTAAGGGCGGGTATAATTCCTCCTTCCATCAATTTATAAAATTCTCCTCGCAAACCATCGGGTCCCGGGGCTTTCAATCGCGGGCTTCGGGCTATGACCATGCTAACTTCGTCCTCAGTGATTAATTGATTAAGGCGGTCCAACTCTTGTGGTATGAGCTTTGGCAAGGCTAAGTTTTCTAAGTACATCTGGTTTAATAGACCCTCCTCCGCTGGAGGAGCGTACAGCTCTTGGTAAAAGGTCCGAAAGGTTTCACATATTGCCCTATCTGATGTGTGGAGACCTCCCCCCCCCTTTGCCGTAAGCGCCAGAATATTTCTAGTCCCTCCCCGGGGGGTAATTAGTTTTGACATCAACTTGCCTGTTTTGTTACCATGCTTATAAAGCATGTATTGATAGTAGAGCTGTGATTTGCGTGCCCTCTCCTGCAAAAGTTTATTCAAGGCGGTCTGGAGCTCTAACACCTGCCGTGTGTCTCCCCGTATCTCTTCCGCGTCCTACAAAGTTGGTTACTTAAACGTAAGATCTTTCTGTCGCGTGCCTTCCTCACAAAGTGTGCGTGACTTATGACTTTGCCCCTAAGAACCGCCTTAGCCGCTTCCCAGAACAAAACCGGGTCATCTACATGATCTTGGTTATGGGTGCTATATTCCGCCCAGCTAGCTTGTAATCGGCCCTTAAGCACTGGGTCTGAGCTAAACTCCAGGGGGAATTGCCATTTATGCATCTGTTGGGTCGTACCTCTTGGTATCCACTCTTATCTTAACCCAGGCATGGTCTGACACCATGTACGGCCCTATTTCCGCCATTGTCACCTCCCCAAACATCTGACGCGATGTCAGGATATAGTCGATTCGTGACAGAGTTGAGTGGGCCCATGAAAGATGAGTGTAGTCTTTCTCACCTGGGTGCAGCACCCGCCACGCATCAATCAGGTCTAACATCTGGCTCAACTGCAAAAGGCCTCTATTATTATAACATGAAGAGGCCGTCCCCGGGGCTGATCTGTCCAAAGAGGGGTCCCAGGCTGCATTAAAATCACCCCCCATTACCATAGCTGTGTGCGGTTGCTTGAGCAGAAAGTTAATCAAGGTTTGCAAAAACCTCCGATTGTATCTATTCGTTCTCCGAGGACAAGCAGGCTGCTTGTTCTCACGACTGGGTGACGTCCGCGGCAGCCCCCACCAACCGGAAAAAGGCTTCGCGGGACGGTCGGCACGCAGGGCACGCCCACCGCGCATGCGCGGCCGTCTTCCCGCCCGTGTGCGACCGCTCCCGCCAGTTCCTTTTTTTCCGCGTCTGGAGAGAGTCGTGCCTTCGCCGCTCTCTCTGTTTCAGCCGCCGGAAAGCCATTCGCGTTTACGCGAATCGTATTTTTTTCTATTAAATTTCGTAGTTTCTCTAGTCCGCGTGCTCCGGTTTTCTTTTTTCAAAAAAAAAAAAAAAGTGAGGAACACGCGCTCCTTTTTTCCCTCGTTTCTAGCGGGGGCGCCGCGTTGCGGCCTAGTGGCCGCACGGTCGATTTTCTTTTTCGAGGTGTGATTTCCGCCACCATCGACGACTTTAACTTCGCCGACGCGATTTTTCCGTCGATGTCCTCGAAGGTCCCGAGTGGATTTAAGAAGTGTGGTCGGTGCGGCCGGCCAATCTCGCAGACCGACACCCACGCTTGGTGCCTCCAGTGCCTCGGGCCGGAGCACAATATCAAGTCGTGTTCTCTGTGTCTCGGTCTCCGGAAACGGACTCAGGTTGCGAGGCAAGTTCTACGGGACCGTCTTTTTGGAACTCGACGTCGACCTCGACGGCATCGGTATCGACGCCCGGTCCTTCGGTACCGGTATCGATGCCCGAGAAATCGGCACCGCTGGCATCGACCCCAGGAGAACAGGTCCCGTCGGCCCACCGGTCCTCCGGTGAGGGTAGAGGTGAGAGGCCGCGTGGGCAGTCGGCCCCGGTCACTCCCTCAGCCCGTGGCCCACGGGACCGAACCCTGTCTGACCCGGTTCCTCGAGACCGAGGGGGATCGTCCTCTTCCTCCTCCATACCACCCGGCACCGGTGACGTGCATCGCAAGAAGCATCGTCACCGGTCGCCCTCGATGCATCCGGACATCGGAGAGGAGTCGACGCCGAAGCGTCCGCGTCGAGAGGAAAGGTCCCCGTCGGTTGTGGAGGTACCGACGCGACAGGGTCCCGGCACTTCGGTGCCGTCTCCTGGCTCCCACCAGATTCTGGCACCGACACCTCTACCGGCCCCACCGCCTTTCTCGACAGCGGGCCTGGACGAGTGCCTCAGAGCCATCCTTCCAGGGATCCTGGAAGGGCTGATGCGCCAGGCTGTGCCGGCGCCGGGGGTGCTTGCGCCCTCGGCGCCGATGACTGTGGCGCCGGCGAGCTCTAGCCCGGCGCCGAGGCTGTCGACACCGCCGCCGCTTGCGGCGCCGGTCTCGACCGCCACGCAGGTGGAGTCCCTGTCGACGTCGATGGAGGGAGCTTCGTCCCCGCCGGCGCGGGAGTCCACCACTCGACGACACCGAGGCCTTGGTGCCTCGACGTCGAGCCGGGCCCGGTTCAGGACACAGCTCCATGAGCTTATGTCCGATACCGAGGATGAGGCCTCGTGGGGGGAAGAGGAGGACCCTAGATATTTCTCCTCAGAGGAGTCTACGGGCCTTCCCTCGGACCCCACGCCTTCACCAGAGAGGAAGCTCTCGCCTCCTGAGAGTCTCTCTTTTGCCTCTTTTGTGCGGGATATGTCTATTTGCATTCCCTTCCCCGTGGTCTCTGTGGATGAGCCGAGGGCTGAGATGCTCGAGGTCCTCGACTATCCATCACCACCTAGAGAGTCCTCCACAGTACCGCTGCACAATGTCCTCAAGGAGACACTGCTTCGAAACTGGATGCGACCATTAACTAATCCCACCATTCCCAAAAAAGCAGAGTCCCAATACAGGATCCACTCTGACCCAGAGTTAATGCGGCCACAATTGCCCCATGACTCGGCGGTCGTGGATTCTGCTCTCAAGAGAGCACGGAGTTCGAGGGATACCGCCTCGGCGCCCCCGGGGCGGGAGTCTCGCACTCTGGACTCGTTTGGGAGGAAGGCCTACCAATCCTCCATGCTCGTGACCCGCATCCAGTCATACCAGCTCTACACGAGCATCCACATGCGGAACAATGTGAAGCAACTGGCGGACCTGGTCGATAAGCTCCCGCCGGAGCAGTCCAGGCCTTATCAGGAGGTGGTCAGGCAGCTGAAGGCGTGTAGAAAGTTCCTGTCCAGGGGTATTTATGACACCTGTGACGTGGCATCTCGTGCTGCGGCCCAAGGTATAGTGATGCGCAGGCTCTCATGGCTGCGTGCCTCTGACCTGGACAACCGCACCCAGCAGAGACTGGCCGACGTCCCTTGCCGGGGGGATAACATTTTTGGTGAGAAGGTCGAGCAGCTGGTGGACCAACTGCATCAGCGGGAAACCGCCCTCGACAAGCTCTCCCACCGGGCGCCTTCAGCATCCACCTCAGCAGGTGGACGTTTTTCCCGGACCCGGCAGGCTGCACCCTATTCTTTTGCAAAGCGTAGGTACAACCAGCCGGCCCGAAGGCCTCGTCAGGCACAGGGACAGCCCCAGCGCGCTCGTTCTCGTCAACAGCGTGCGCCTAAGCAGCCCCCTGCGCCTCCACAGCAAAAGCCGGGGACGGGCTTTTGACTGGATCCACGGGAACATAGCCTCCCTCAAAGTGTCCGTGCCGGACGATCTGCCGGTCGGAGGGAGGTTAAAATTTTTTCACCAAAGGTGGCCTCTCATAACCTCCGACCAGTGGGTTCTCCAAATAGTGCGGTGCGGATACGCCCTGAATTTGGCCTCCCTGCCACCAAATTGTCCTCCGGGAGCTCAATCCTTCAGCTCCCATCACAAGCAGGTACTTGCAGAGGAACTCTCCGCCCTTCTCAGCGCCAATGCGGTCGAGCCCGTACCACCCGGGCAGGAAGGGCAGGGATTCTATTCCAGGTACTTCTTTGTGGAAAAGAAAACAGGGGGGATGCGTCCCATCCTAGACCTGAGAGGCCTGAACAAATTCCTGGTCAAAGAAAAGTTCAGGATGCTTTCCTTGGGCACCCTTCTGCCAATGATTCAGAAAAACGATTGGCTATGTTCCCTGGATTTAAAGGATGCATATACTCACATCCCGATACTGCCAGCTCACAGACAGTATCTCAGATTCCGCCTGGGCGCACGGCACTTTCAGTATTGTGTGCTGCCCTTTGGGCTCGCCTCTGCCCCACGAGTGTTTACAAAGTGCCTCGTGGTGGTAGCGGCCTACCTACGCAAGCTGGGAGTGCACGTGTTCCCATATCTCGACGATTGGCTGGTCAAGAACACCTCGGAGGCGGGAGCTCTCCGGTCCATGCAGTGCACTATTCAACTTCTGGAGCTGCTGGGGTTTGTGATAAATTACCCAAAGTCCCATCTCCAGCCAGCACAGTCTCTGGAATTCATAGGAGCTCTGCTGAATACCCAGACGGCTCAGGCCTTCCTTCCCGAAGCGAGGGCCAGCAACCTCTTGTCCCTGGCTTCGCAGACCAGAGCGTCTCAGCAGGTCACAGCTCGGCAGATGTTGAGACTTCTGGGTCATATGGCCTCCACAGTTCATGTGACTCCCATGGCTCGTCTTCACATGAGATCTGCTCAATGGACCCTAGCTTCCCAGTGGTTTCAGGCCACAGGGAATCTAGAAGATGTCATCCGCCTCTCCACCAGTTGCCGCACTTCTCTGATCTGGTGGACCATTCGGACCAATTTGACCCTGGGACGTCCATTCCAAATTCCGCAGCCCACGAAAGTGCTGACGACGGATGCATCTCGCCTGGGGTGGGGAGCTCATGTCGATGGGCTTCACACCCAGGGTCTGTGGTCCCTCCAGGAAAAGGATCTGCAGATCAACCTCCTGGAGCTCCGAGCGATCTGGAACGCACTGAAGGCTTTCAGAGATTGGCTGTCCTGCCAAATTATCCAAATTCGGACAGACAATCAGGTTGCAATGTATTACGTCAACAAGCAGGGGGGCACCGGATCTCGCCCCCTGTGTCAGGAAGCCGTCGGGATGTGGACGGGCTTGCCAGTTCGGCATGCTCCTACAAGCCACGTACCTGGCAGGCGTAAACAACAGTCTGGCCGACAGACTGAGCAGAGTCATGCAACCGCACGAGTGGTCGCTCCATTCCAGAGTGGTACGCAAGATCTTCTGAGAGTGGGGCACCCCCTCGGTGGACCTTTTCGCCTCTCGGACCAACCACAAGCTGCCTCTGTTCTGTTCCAGACTTCAGGCACACGGCAGGCTAGCGTCGGATGCCTTTCTCCTCCATTGGGGGACCAGCCTCCTGTATGCTTATCCTCCCATACCTTTGGTGGGGAAGACCTTACTGAAGCTCAAGCAAGACCGCGGCACCATGATTCTGATAGCGCCCTTTTGGCCCCGTCAGATCTGGTTCCCTCTTCTTCTGGAGTTGTCCTCAGAAGAACCGTGGAGATTGGAGTGTTTTCCGACTCTCATTTCGCAGAACGACGGAGCGTTGCTGCACCCCAACCTTCAATCCCTGGCTCTCACGGCCTGGATGTTGAGGGCGTAGACTTCGCTGCGTTGGGTCTGTCTGAGGGTGTCTCCCGGGTCTTGCTTGCCTCTAGGAAGGATTCCACTAAAAAGAGTTACTTTTTCAAGTGGAGGAGGTTTGTCGTTTGGTGTGAGAGCAAGGCCCTAGAACCTCGTTCTTGCCCTGCACAGAACCTGCTTGAATACCTTCTGCACTTATCAGAGTCTGGCCTCAAGACCAACTCAGTAAGGAATCACCTTAGTGCGATTAGTGCTTACCATTATCGTGTGGAAGGTAAAGCCATCTCTGGAGAGCCTTTAGTCGTTCGATTCATGAGAGGCTTGCTTTTGTCAAAGCCCCCTATCAAGCCTCCTACAGTGTCATGGGATCTCAACGTCGTCCTCACCCAGCTGATGAAACCTCCTTTTGAGCCACTGAATACCTGCCATCTGAAGTACTTGACCTGGAAGGTCATTTTCTTGGTGGCAGTTACTTCAGCTCGTAGGGTCAGTGAGCTTCAAGCCCTAGTAGCTCATGCTCCGTATACCAAATTTCATCACAACAGAGTAGTGCTCCGCACCCACCCAAAGTTCCTGCCGAAGGTGGTGTCGGAGTTCCATCTTAACCAGTCAATTGTCTTGCCACATTCTTCCCAGGCCGCATACCCGCCCTGCTGAACGTCAGTTGCACACATTGGACTGCAAGAGAGCATTGGCCTTCTACTTGGAGCGGACACAGCCCCACAGACAGTCCGCCCAATTGTTTTGTTTCTTTCGACCCTAACAGGCTAGGGGTCGCTGTCGGGAAACGTACCATCTCCAATTGGCTAGCAGATTGCATTTCCTTCACTTACGCCCAGGCTGGGCTGGCTCTTGAGGGTCATGTCACGGCTCATAGTGTTAGAGCCATGGCAAGCGTCAGTGGCCCACTTGAAGTCAGCCACTATTGAAGAGATTTGCACGGCTGCGACGTGGTCATCTGTCCACACATTCACATCACATTACTGCCTCCAGCAGGATACCCGACGCGACAGTCGGTTCGGGCAGTCGGTGGCTGCAGAATCTGTTTGGGGGTAAATCCAACTCCACCCTCCAGGACCCGAAATTTATTCTGGTCAGGCTGCACTCTCAGTTAGTTGTTCTTTCGTAGGTCAATTTCTGTTGTTCCCTCCGCCGTTGCGAGGTTCAATTGACCTGGGTTCTTGTTTTGAGTGAGCCTGCAAGCTAGGGATACCCCAGTCGTGAGAACAAGCAGCCTGCTTGTCCTCGGAGGAAAGTGAATGATACATACCTGTAGCAGGTGTTCTCCGAGGACAGCAGGCTGATTGTTCTCACCTACCCTCCCTCCTCCCCTTTGGAGTTGCGTTTTTCATCTTTTGCTTGTCATTTCAACTGCGGGAGCGGTCGCGCACAGGGCGGGAAGACGGCCGCGCATGGCGCTGTGGGCGTGCCCTGCGTGCCGACCGTCCCGCGAAGCCTTTTTCCGGTTGGTGGGGGCTGCCGCGGACGTCACCCAGTCGTGAGAACAATCAGCCTGCTGTCCTCGGAGAAACACCTGCTACAGGTATGTATCATTCACTGAGCATAACATTACAGATTAGCAGTTTCTGTCGCCCAACAACCCACTTCCAAATAACATAGCGGCCTGCGGCATCAATCAGAAGTGGGTTGATTGCAGAGGCTATGCCCTTTCTGAATAATATCGCTACTCATCCCTTTTTGCCTTGTGCATTTGCCGCTATACAATCCCCGACCCACCAGGTGCTGAGTTTGGCATGCTCAATCTGGTTCAGGTGCGTCTCCTGTAGGAGTGCTATGGTCTGCCCTTTCTGACTATTTAATTTGTTGTAGAATCTTAGAGCGTTTTATCGGCGAGTTTACTCCGCCTACATTCCACGATATTATTCTTACTATTCTTGGACTCGGAAATGTGTGGCTAATTCCATAGATGTCCTCTTTTGTAAGTGAGGGGAACAGCCCAGCCTCTGTCCCCCCCTACCTTGTACCTCCACCTTATCAACATCAATTCTGTATTCTGCCCACAATTCCATCATAGCCTGCCTCCTACTTTCAAACCGCCTTCCATTGAAAGCTCGGGGAGATAAAGCCCCCCGAAGGCCTCCATTACCTTCCCTTACATATGCCTCTTTTTAAACACACGTACCCTGCTTGCATCCCCCCATCCCCTCCCCCACCCCCCCAAATCCTGTACCCCTTATTCTCAGGTCCACCAATTGGGACCACAACTTCCTTACGTCCCTCCCTCCCCCCTCCATATTGAACAGTGTTACAGTAAACATATCCCTCAAGATCAAGCTGATCAGGCACTTTCAGGGTCTCACCCCTCTCACCAGGGTTCGAAACCGCTCCACACATAGCCACATCCGCCAATAGAGTGTCTCATCCAACAGAAAAGGAACTCAAAGAAAAATCACAACTCACAAAAACATGAAACGTTAACTTCTCAACTGCAGCCGTCTTGTCAAACCGTCCTGCTACTTTCAAGTAGTTCATCTCTGAGTCGGCTGGATATTGCTGCATTAATGTAACTAACCAGTTCAGGTCTCCTCTGACCTCTCATTACAACATTTCCTTGATTGCTCTCAGGGTGTTCGCTTCCCATGGGTGTTCAACTTGCGTGTTCACCGAAGATGGTGTTCCCAGTGCTGTTAAAAATTCTTTAGCCGCCCCTGCCGTCTCATAAGTCTTAGTGGTGCCATTAGCGTAACCCGCAGCTTGGCGGGGTATTGCAGCAGAATCTAATTTCTTTTGGAAAAGTGTGAGCAAACCTCCGAAAACTGACGCCGTCTTGCTGCTACCCCCGCTGAGTAATCTTGGAAGCACCCGCACTGGGATTCCATCATGTGTCAATGTTTTACTCGCTCTAAGCAGCTGCATCAACCTCTTGCTTCTGCGCATAGTTCAGGAATCTTATGATTACCACTCTTGGTTTATTGTATACCGGCCATTTTCGTCCCTAAGCGATGGGCCCGTTCTATCTGTATTGGCCCCGAGGCTCTGGGAATTGTAGTTCGTTGGTAACCAGCGGGCCAAAAAAGGCTCCAAGCCCCGCTCAGGTACCAGTTTCTGGCAGGCCCACCACTCGAATATTATTCTCCTGGACCTTTTTCCAGGTCCTCGATCTTTTCCTCCTTGCCTGCAACTTTTTTTGGGCTATATCCTGCACGGTCTCCACCTCCGTTACTCTGTCCTCGATTTCAATCACCCGCGTTTGAAACCCTGCGCAATCCGATGAGAGATCGGTGAGCTGTTCTTTTACCTTTTCCAGGTTAGTGTTTATAGGGGAGAGTCGGCGCTCCCGCCATGTCCTCCAGCACTGAGGACATTTCCGTGGTAATTTCGGCGATCCAGGCCGATGACACTGTCGGACCAGGCGGGCTTTGCGGGCGGCGCCATCTTGTCCTCTGTACGTTTTTAGCTGCCATCTCCGCCGCCAGTGGAGTAGAAATTGATATTTGGCCGGCCACTCCAGCGCTTCAGGCTGCAGCGAAGATTATTTGTAACTCGAGGTTGTTGAGTTTATTTGTGCGGAGGGAGAATTGGAGCCAGAGAGATTGCTTTCTTCAACCCCTCGCGGTCATGACGTCACCGGAAGTCTCTCTGTTTCTTTTTTAATGTCTTTAGTTTTTTTTGGCCCTTGAAGTTTCCTTTACTTTTCATGTATTGTTAGGCCCTTTTAGAACTGAACTCCAACCTTGATTTCTTTTCTCTTCAGGGTATTTATATCCTGTTAATATGAATAAAGAGTCTAAGTGGGTTACATAAATTAAAAACATATGTTGAAAAGTTAAGAAGGCTTACAAAATTATGTGTTTCAGATATTACAAAAACGATAAGTTTTCAATCCCGTACGGATTGGTTAGATAACCTGAAATCACACGAATTTGGTGCAGGTATAGAGTTACATTAATTTACTGGCCTGGAAAAGAAAAAAGCCCTTGTGAACCCTCCTTATAACGAACATTTCTAGCAGATGTAAACCCCAATGACAGAGTAAAATAGAAACGAGAATTTTCTTGAAGCGCTGGATAAGCTATCAACTGTGGAAGGAGAGGAAAAACAGTTCTCTTCTAGTATACTAATACTATACCAAGCAGTCTTCTGTTCGATCAAGTAACGCACGATCATAACGCAAACAGCCATAGATCAATTTGGCTGCAGTATTTTGCGCCTCGAATATTGTGTTCAATTCTGGTCGCCGTATCTCAAAAAAGATATAGTGGATTACAAAAGGTGCAGAGAAGGGCGACGGAAATGATAACGGGGATGGGACAACTTTCCTATGAGGAAAGGCTAAAGCGGCTAGTGCTCTTCAGCTTGGAGAAAGGCGGCTGAGGGGAGATATGATAGAGGTCTATAAAATAATGAGTGGAATTGAATGGGTAGATGTGAAGTGTCCATTCTTTCCAAAATACTAGGACTAGGGGGCATGCGATGAAGCTACAATGTAGTAAATTTAAAACGAATCAGAGGAAATTTTTCTTCACTCAATGTGTAATTAAACGCTGGAATTCGTGCCAGAGAATGTGGTTAAAGGCGGTTAGCTTAGCGGAGGTTAAAAAAGGTTTGGCCGGCTTCCTAAAGGAAAAGTCCATAGACTGTTATTTAAATGGACTTGGGGAAAAATCCACTATTTCTGGGATAAGGAGTATAAATGTTTTGTACTTTTGTGGGATCTGCCAGGTATTGTGATCTGGATTGGCCACTGTTGGAAACAGACCTTTGGTCTTTCCCAGTATGGCAATACTAATGTACTTATATGTTACTTATGTAATAACTAGTAAAAAGGCCCGTTCTGACACAAATGAACGGGGGTGCTAGCAAGGTTTTTCTCGGAGTGTGTATGTTTAGAGAGTGTGTGTGAGAATGACTGTGTGAGAGAGAGTGACTGTGCGAGTTGTGTGTGTGTGACAGAGAGAGTGAGGACTGGGTGCGAGTGTGTCGTGAGAGAGTGTGTGTGTGAGAATGACGGGTGTGTGCGAGTGCGTATGTGAGACACAGTGAGTGTGTGAGAGAGAGCGAGTGGAGAGTATGTGTGCGATACACAGACTCTTTGTGAGACCGAGAGTATGAGACCGAGAGTTTGTTCCTGTGGTCCCCTCAAGGGCGGGACCACAGGAACAGCTGAAACAGAAGCGAAAGAAAAGGCTGATGGAAGCGGTGTCCATGCGTGCAGGAGGTAAAAACTTTTAAGCAGACAGCTCTTACGAAGGGGACGGCCAGAGAGGGGTGGAGTGGGGGGAGGTCCTGAAACGACAGAAGGGGGAGGGGGGGTGTTTGCGGCGCCATTATCGTTGATGGAGCTCCTTCAGCAGTACTACCAGTAATTCTCACTTCCAACGTGCTTTCTTGCCTGGGACCGTGGCTCCCTCGGAGTTGGTCTGCTAGGGTCACGTCATAATGCGACCAGTAACGTCAGTCTGATGTACAGAGCCTTCCTGACCAACTCCGAGGGAGCCACGGTCCCAGGCAGGTCAGGAACGTTGGAGGTGAGAATTATTATATAGGATAAGTAATTTTGAGTTTAATCCACCATATACAACACTACATTATAAACATCTCCAGATAAACAGTATCACTCCACCTGTACATCAAGGTATCATGGTCCACTGTGTCAAATGCTCCCAAGATGTCAGACTGAAACGACACAGTGAATTCCCTGGCTAAGAAATTCACGAATTTTAGAAATAAAAAATGCTAGTAATGATTCTGTACTATGCATAGTCCTAAATCCAAATTGAAAATCATACAGACGGTGAAGAGACTCCAAATATACTGGCCACTGGTCGAAAATTACATACCACAGATAAATCAACTCCCTGTCCTAATTGTAAAGGAAATATCTCTTTCTTCAGTAGGGTATTAACTAGCATAATACGCCAAGCTATCAATTCCGATACAATATGTTTCAATAAGTAAGAGGGATTTGTATCCACTAAACATGATTTATAGGAGAGTTTCTTTAGCAGAGAAGTTACTATAGCCACATCTACCAGTGCAAAAGATGACCATTCCCTGTCTACTTGAAAAGCATTCAGTACCTCACCTAATGAGTTGCTAGCTTCTGGCATAATAGTTTTGAATGATTATCTAATAAGCTTTACCTTATCTATAAAATAATTTGCCAAATCAGTTGAAGATGGTTGTATAGATTCTGAAATATCAACCACTGAAGATACCTGAGTAAGCCTATTAAAGATATTAAACAAAAATTTGTGATTTACCATGCCTTCTCCTATCAAATTCACAAAATAAACCTTTCCTTGTCATCAAGCAGATGAAGCCATTACGTATGGGTTATGTCCATCAACCAGCAGGGGAGATAGAGAGCACTCAAACTTTCACAGTGCCCTCTTGGCCAGCTAGCTCCACTGCCTCTTCAGTATTCTCTATATCCCTTAGCAGGGTGGCGGCAGCTTGTTCGAGCTCCAGAAAAATCTGCCGGGAGGTGGTTCCTGGCTTGCCAGTTGTTAACCGGGGTGTTGGAGGCTATAGCAGCTTCACTTTAAAGGCACATAGGTTAGCCCTTTCCTGCCTTACCCATACCTCTGTGGATGTGGACATATTGCCTTGCTTTCCCCTGTCCTTACCCACCAACAGTGGATGCAGGCATATAGGTTCGCCCTTTCCCTGCCTTTCCCCACTCATCTGAGCCTCCGGAGTCTTCAATACCTCTGCTTTCCTCACAGCTTAAAAAAAAAAAAAAAAGTCGTGTCGCGTTTTTAAACGCAGAGACGCTGGAACAGAGGTTTTGACCTGATTTTTAGCAGGATTGTAGTTGTACACTAGATCCTTTGAGGTAAGAGTATTTTCCAACTTCTCCGGGGTGGGCCCGCGATCGGGGCGATTTTGGCGCGAAACCGCCATTTTGGATTTTACTGCCGTTTTTCGGCGATGGCTGCGGACAATGTAAAGCGCTGTTCCACTTGTGGCAAGCGCAAATCAGCAGCAGGGCTCTGTAAATCGTGCTGTATTGGCGTAGGAGCCGGCCCGAGCATGGCGAGCGATGTTTCTTCCCGCTCTGAGCTGGCAGCGGGCGCCATTTTGCTTACACCGCATGGCGCGGCCTCCGTGGACACGGAGAGACCTGAGCCGGGTGGGGCACCTCGAGATGAGGTTATTTCAGGAGTGGCTAGCACCGGACAGGATTTGGGTGCCCAGGGTGAGATTTTCTCCCCTGATTTGTGCTTTTGCTGCATAAAGCATACATGATGAAAAGAGCCCTTCCTCAAGGGTCGCCTGAGGCTCCTCTGATTGCCCCCCCCGATGGATTCTGGCCTGGGACTGCCCAGTGAGGTTTTTTTCCCGGATGCTTGGCCTAAAGATAAGCGCAGAAGGGTTAATTCCCCTTCAGATTGTGGTGCACCTTTTTCCCCCCCGTGGTCGGGGTGTGAGGATTCGGAGAACTCTGACAGACGTTCTTGGTCTGAGGAACCAGAGTCAGGTGCGGATTTACCACAGGATCTGGATGATCCCTCCGCGGTGAGGATTTTCCACCGTGATGAGCTGCCAGCGCTTATTTCAGATACCCTGCAGGCCCTCTCGATTGAAGATCCTGACAGTGGCATGGCCTCCTCGGGTAATCCCAGGATGGCTAGTACCAAGAAAGCTGCTCGGGCCTTCCCTTTGCATGACTCCATCCTAGAGCTTGTTTCGGCTCAGTGGGCTGACCCCGAGGGACCTTTGAGAGTTTCCAGGGCTATGGGGCAGTTATACCCTCTGCGTGAGGGACATATGGCTCGTTTTCAAATGCCTACAGTGGATGCCCTAGTCCACTGCGGTGACAAAGAGAACTACCCTCCCTGTTGAAGGAGGTGTTGCCCTGAAGGATGTTCAAGACTGTAGGCTGGAAACAGCATTGAAACGGTCCTTTGAAATTGCAGGTCTCACTGTTCGGGCGTCTGCATGCAGCTGTTATGCTGTGAGAGCCTGCCTAGCTTGGCTGCAACAGGCAGTGGCTCAGCCCGGAGATGGAGCGGAGCCCTTCTTGGATGTGGCTCCGCGGATGGAGGTGGCCTTGTCCTTTCTGGCTGATGCCCTTTATAACCTTGTCAGAGCTTCGGCTAAACAAATGGCAGTAGCAGTGGCGGCTCGCCGTCGTCTGTGGCTACGACACTGGGCAGCGGACATGGCCTCTAAGCAAAAGTTGGTGAAGTTGCCTTTTCAAGGACTTCTCCTATTTGATGAGGAGTTAGAGAAAATTGTGAAAGGCCTGGGTGATCCAAAACCCCAGCGCTTGCCGAAGATAGGCAGAGGCCTTCCTCTAAGGGCCAGGCGGTCCACTCCTCGTACAGACCTCGCTTCCGTGAAGCTAGAAGGTACCGCCCGGGGCGTTCTGCTGGGTTCACTTCACGTGCCCGTGGTCAGCAGAGGAACTCCTTTCGCTCGGACAAGCGTTCCGCAGCTGGTGGCTCAAGACCAGGAGTTCAGGGGCGACCCTCTCAATGATGGTGCGCCGGCCCTCTCCTCGATGCCTGTCATCGGAGGACAGCTTTCCCTCTTTGTCGAGGAGTGGGCCAAGATTTCCTCAGACCAGTGGGTTCTGGACCTGATCAGAGATGGATACAGAATAGAATTCAACGCCCCAGTAAGAGACGTGTTTGTGGAGTCCCGATGCGGTTCTGCCGTCAAACGGGCGGCGGTGGAGGAGACTTTACAAGGTCTGATTCAGTTAGGGGCAGTGACCCCGGTGCCTCCCGCCGAGCAAGGCTGCGGCCGATACTCCATCTACTTTGTGGTGCCGCGAAAAGGTGGGTCCTTTCGCCCTATTCTGGACTTAAAAGAAGTGAACAAGTCCCTGAGAGTGTGGCATTTCCACATGGAATCCCTGCGCTCCGTCATTGCGGCGGTTCAGCCAGGAGAGTTTCTCACGTCTCTAGACCTGAAAGAAGCTTACTTGCACATACCGATTTGGCCCCCGCACCAGAAGTTTCTGAGGTTTGCGGTGTTGGGAAAACATTTCCAGTTCAGGGCCTTGCCTTTTGGCCTCGCCACAGCTCCCCGAACCTTTTCGAAGGTAATGGTGGTAGTAGCTGCTTGTTCCGCCTTGTCGATGTTAGTTTATATTGTAGTCCTTTACAGTTGGGATAATGTAGATTTAGGAACGTACGAGATGAGCTAGTAGAGTTCCTGGTTGGTAGGTCTATGAGGCTTGACATATATTCCGGAGCTTCACCGTGTATGATCTTATGAACCAGGGTACAAACCTTGAATGCAATGCGTTCTTTTAATGGAAGCCAGTGTAATTTTTCTCTTAAGGTCTGGCATTTTCATATTTCATTTTGCCAAATATGAGTCTGGCTGCCATGTTTTGTGCAGTTTGAAGTTTTTAATAATTTGTTCTTTGCACCCGGCATAGATAGCATTGTAATATTCTAGTTGGCATAGGACCAGTGATTGTACCAGTCTGCAGAATGTTTCTCTCGGGGAAAAAAGGTTTTATGTTTAAATGATTTTTATTATTAACGTTTCACTTAACACAGTATGCTTATAATACATAATGTCCAGGCATGTTTAATTCGCAAACACAGTCACTTCTATATCGGTGTCTGGACTCTTCTTACAGCTTGAACTTCTTATCACCCGCGCCTGCATTTAAACATCCCCTCCCCCCCCCCCCCCCCCCCCCCAGAGGCAGGTCTCATTGGCCTTTTATGAGGTCCATTTTGTTTGACTGACTATTACATATTCAATAAATATCCTTGGGCCGTGGGTGTCATTGAGTCCAGGAAAGGGCCCCATCTAAGTTGAAATCTCAGATCTCCGGCCGGGGGTTGGTGATTTGTTTCTAATCTTTCAAATCTCATGAGCTGTATCATTTCCCCTTGCCAGAATTGGTTTTGGGGTGGTTTCGAGGACAGCCAGGCTGCAAGTATAGTTTTCTTGGCCACAATGATGGCTCGAGCCGCGAACTCCCGCATGCCCGGAACCACCTGGCCTTGTATTTGTAATTTTCCAAACAACATCTCCGGTCCAGGGCGCCAGTCTGATTGCCAAGTACGTGAAATCCATTTTAACAGTCTATCCCAGAATGCACGCGTGGTTGGGCATGTCCAGAACATGTGCCCGAGTGTGGCTCCCTCTGCTCCACACTTCGGGCATGCTCCATCTGGGGGTAGCCCCATTTGAAAGGCCCTCCTTGGCGGTATATGGGCTCGCATTACCATCCGATATTGAATCCGCCTCAGCCCTAGGATATGATCTTTTAACATTTCTGCTGTTATAGTCCCATCCAACTCTCCACACCTCTGCTAATTTCCCATAGTCCAACTCAGGGATTGTATCTTTTATATGTCTGTGGTGGAATGTGAGTGGTACTTTCTGTTGTGATCTGATAGTGAATGCTTCCGCCAATTCCTCCTGGACATATTCTGTTAGGGAATCCCAGGGTAGGCTAAGTATATAATGTTTCAGCTGATAGTAATAAAACAGATCCGACGGCAACAGCTGGTATTTAGTCTGTAGTTCCCAAAAAGGTTTAACTTTCCCATCTTAGCACCTGTACCAAATATATCAGGCCCTGTTGTTTCCATCTCCAGTAGGCCTTATGTAGCTGTGCTGGCTGAAAATCTGGGTTCCCACATATGGGTAAGTACGGTGTTGTCCTTGCTGAGAATCGGTGCAATCAGCAGACCCACCCCCAGACTGCTCGTGCTGTTGTGAAAATTCCTGTAACCTCAAACTCATTTCGAGCTTTTGTCCTTGATGCATGCAATAGATAACCAAAATGCATGTTTTGCAGTACTGACTGCTCCAGTGTGGTGGCTGAGAAAAAGCTAGTGTGTCTCAACCAATCGTTTGGGTGGAGCATGCCACTTGCCACTGTCAATTATCGTATGCTCTGGAGCCCCAGGCCACCATACTCCACTGGGGTTTGTAGAATCGATGGGTATCCGGGGCTTTTTCCCCGCCAGAGGAATCTACGGATGGCCCTATTTAATGTCTTTTCATCTTTAAGAGAAAGGTATAATGGTAGCACCTGGAATACATAAAGCCATCTTGGCACAATCATATTTATTATAGCAGTACGCCCTATTAAGGAAAGTGGGTATGCCTGCCATAGCTGTAACCTAGCACATGTGCCTCCCATCAACCTAGTAACATTCAATGCATATAATTGTGATAAATCTTTCGGTATACGGACCCCAAGATACCTAAATTCTTCCGCCGCCCAGGTCATCTTAAGTTTTCCCTGCCATTTGGTCCCTTCCCCTTGCACCATCATGGCTGTTGATTTTGTGAAGTTTAAAGTAAAACCCGAAAACTTACTATACTTATCGAGTAGTTTCAGCAGACTCGGGAGGGAGCTATCCGGGTTTGTGATCATGATCAACAGGTCATCCGCAAATGCCAACACTCTTATATCATGAGCTCCCATCTTAACCCCCTGTAACCCCTCCTCCGATTTTATTGCCCTAAGTAATGGCTCTAGGGACAATATAAATAACGGGTGAGAGGGGGCAGCCCTGGCGCGTCCCCTTACCGATCTTAAAATTTTCACTTCTCACCCCATTAATGAGAATCTCAGCTGTTGGCTCTGTGTAGAGGGTTCGTATGGCATTGTAAAACCACTCTTGAAATCCCATATGATGTAGTGTGTCAAACATGAACTCCCAGTCTACTTTGTCGAAGGCTTTTTCCGCATCAAGGCTGAGGTGTACTGCTGTAGCATTGTCTGCCTTGCTCCGAGCCATTGCTATTAATAATTTACGGACATTCCCTCCCGTTTGCCTCTGTCTCACAAACCCCGTCTGTTTTTCTCCTATCAACCTGGGCAGTATTTTAGATAGTCTGCTAGTATTTTCGCTAAAATTTTGTTGTCTATATTTTAATAGTGAAATGGGCCGGTATGCCTCTGCCTGGTCTTCTGATTTACCCGGCTTCGGCAGTAAAGTTATGAGTGCCGTATTTGCATAATGGGGGAAGCTCCTGGTCTGAACTACGCTATCATAGTAGGCTCCCAAAGTTCCCAGGAAGGTCTCTGGCAACAACTTATAGAACTCTCCCGAGAACCCATCGGGGCGCGGCGCTGAATGCAGCGCCAATCCCCGGACCACCTCCTGAAGCTCTTTCCCCTTGATGGGTTCGTTCAACTGTTGTATCTCCTGGTCTGTCAGATGCGTAATGCCCACCCCCCGCAAGTAGGCTTTCAATGATGGCTCTCTAGGCCTTTGCTGTTTTTGATATAGTTGAGAGTAGTACTGCACAAATATATGCTTAATCTCTTCACTCTTGGTCTTTATCTTCCCTTGCTTATCTTTCACCGCTGTAATCACCCTATGAGGTTTCCAATTTGTTACCAACTTCGCTAACATTGAGCCCGTTTTATTGCCATACCTATGCAACTTATATTTGTGATAAAACATCGCCCTGGTGGCTTTCTCATGTATGTGGGAGTTGAGAGCTATTTGTGTCGTTTTAAGCCGTTCCTAGGTCTTTTTGTTTGGGGTGCACGCATATTGTCGTTTAGCTCTCTGAAATTGCTTTTCTAGTTGTATAATGGCTCTAGCTATCTTTTGTTTCGTGCTGCCACATACGCTATCACATCGCCTCTTAAAACTGCCTTTGCTGTCATCCAGTAGAGGCTAGGGCTATCTTTAGTTGTGCATGAGATACTGCGTAGGCTTCCCATTTTTGTTTAAGGTATTGTGAGAAATCCTTATCTTTGTATAGGTACCCTGGGAACCTCCATCCCCTGCCAGTTTGGTAATAACTGGGGGCCTCTACATCCACCCATATTGGGCTATGGTCGGATATCTCTTCTGGGCCTATCTCTGCTCGTATGATTTCTGGTAATAGCTCTCTGCTAACCAGAATGTAGTCTATTCTGGAAAGGGTCCCATGAGCTCTAGACACGTGGCTGAAGTCCCTCTCACCTGGGCGTAATGTGCGCCATTTATCCAGGACACCTAGGGTGCACATGAATGTATGTAGTGCCTGCGATCTCTGGCCACCACTCTCTACTCCTTTCGGTCTCGAGCAATCCTGTGCTGGGTCCACCACTAAGTTAAAGTCTCCCATTATTATCAGTGGGTGTTTTAATACTGCGCATTGCCGTACTAGGGATTGATAGAAGTTCGGATCATATACATTAGGGCCGTATAAGCCTAATAGCACCATTTGTCTCCCCTGCAGCCATAGCCGCACTAGCACGTATTGTCCTTGTGGGTCCCTGGAGAGTAATTCTGCCTTAGCAGCCACCCCCTCCCTATCAGTATCGCTACACCTCTTCTCCGCCCATCTGCTGATGCTGAAAAGACCTCTCCCACCCATGACCTTTTTAATTTTTCATGCTCCTGCTCGGAGAGGCGGGTCTCTTGTATACATGCTATATCCGTCCCTTGGTGGCGTAGGGCCGACAAAATATTTGCCCGTTTTATAGGTGACTAGTACAAAAGGCCCGTTTCTGAAACAAATGAAACGGGCGCTAGCATGGTATGTGTTTTCTGCCATGAATGTGTTGTAATAGTTTTTTATTATAATTGTGTTGTGTTGGTAATGAATAATTGTAATTTGTGCTTTATGTGCAATTTCTTTTTTTCATTTTTGTGTTTTTGTAGTGTTTTTTTTTTTTTTTTGTATTTGTAGGATGTAGTATAAGGAAGTTACGAAATACTACATCCTACAAATAGGATGTTGTGTGCACCCGTGCTTCGTGATTATTTCTTGCCGAGTGTGTGTGAGAGTGTCTGTGCAAAAGAGAGTGAATGTGCGAGTGTGTATGTGTGTGAGAGTGAGTCTGGGTGTGAGTGTGTGTGTGAGAGAGATTGTGTTTCACATAGTGTGAGAGAGTATGTTTGTGATACATAGAGTGTCTGTGAGTGCGACAGTGTATGAGACCGAGAGTGTGTGAGTGTGAGAGAGAGATGCTGTCTCTCCATGGCAGAGTGTGTGTATGTTGTAGTGTGGGTTGGGGTGGTGTAGTTTGGTTGTGTTTGTGGGTGTGAGTGAGAGAAGCTGGTTTTCCATGGTAGAGCTTTTGTGTTTTTTTTTTTTTTTTGGGGGGGGGGAATGTGTGGGTGTAAGTGAGAGACAGCGTGGCAGAGTTTCTGTCTGCTGTTGTGGGGGTGGTTGGGGATAGTGTGTGTCTGAGTGAGTATGTTTCTCCATGGCACAGTGTTTGTATGGTGCTTGTAGGAAGGGGTTTGGTTGTCGATTGGCGTTTTTTTTTGTAGCGAGACACAGGCGCGCTTTGTGTTGTTATGCGAGTGGAGTTCAAGGCGCACGCCTGTGTTCACGCGAGTTGGGGAGCGCGATTCTTTAATGCCGGTATAACTCATTACCCACCCGCGACGTCGTGACATTTTGACACTAGGGCGGAGCAGACAGATGGTTGTTTGTTGTGGGCACAGGAGTGGCTTAGTGTGTTTTTGTTACCCGCCCTCGACGTCATGACATTTGACGCGAGGGCGGAGCAGACAGAGATGGAGCCTGAGCTTCAGAAGCTTCAAACCCTTCACTGAAGCCATGGAATCAGCTTCAGAACGTTGAGGGTGCTTTTTATTATATAGGATGTGATTCCTCCCACGTTCCACGAAGTGAAACAAAGTTTTTAAATTTGTGTCATATATAGCTAGGTACAGGTTCCAACAGTGGTCCCTATCATTGGGACCTTTCTTCGGGAGCCCAGCCTCCCCCCGAGTATTTCCACCCGCGGATGCCCCGATGATTCCTAAACTTCCATCACATAGCCCTGAGTGGTGCAAGGTTGCTTCTACCCCTCTGTCCTCCCCCTTTTTTTGTTTTTCCTTTCCGACTATCCTCTCTACCTCTTTCCTCCCAGTCCCTCCCCTTAACTTCCCTCTACCCCACCCCTCCCCCATATTCGTCCCTATCCCTTCCCTTTTGTCTATCCTCCCTTCTAATCTAATCTGCCCCCCCTTCAGCCCTTGTCCCCTTCCCGTACCCTCTCCTGTCACCCCTCTCATTTCACGATGCTAGTTGCAAAATGTGTGCTCCCTTTGGAGGCAAGAGGCTCCCGCCTCCGTGCACATCTGGTAACATTCTTGTCTAACCAACCGTGTTCTTTAAACAGTTAACATTTAAAATGACAGTGCACAATCATCAAACATACAACCCTTCAACTCTCTACTACATGCCCCTTATCTGCTAAGAAGGATTTCACCTCAGCCACCGTTGTAAAATGGTGCCATTTTTCCTGATGTAGTATTTTCAGGCAGGCCGGGTACATTAGGGCAAATTTTATGTCCTTTTTAATTAGCCAGGTGCACATTGGGTGAAAATCTCTTCGCTGTTCCTGGACAGATTGCAAATAGTCTTGAAAAATTAAAATTTTATGTCCATCATAGCTGAGCTCCTCTCTCCGTAAGTGAAAGCCCCTCATGATCTCCACTTTGTGTCTGAAATTGTGGATCTTTGCTACTATTACCCTGGGGCGGTTTTTGGCTTCTTCCTTTCGGCCCACGCGGTGCGCTCTCTCAATTACCAGTGGATTCCCGGAGTCCGTTAGTGCTAATTCTTTTGCCAGCCACGCCTCTAGCCATGCTTCTAAGTTCTGTTCTGGTACTCTCTCCAGGATACCCACTATTTGAATATTACTCCTTCTGGAGAGGTTCTCCAGGTCCTCCAGTTTCATAGCTTGTGCCGCCATTTGCTTTTTGAGGCTCACTATGTCAGGGGCCTGCGAGCGGGCATCATCCTCAAGCGCTGTTACTCTCGTCTCCAGGTCTCCCGTTTGGATTGCCAATCAGTCTAGGCCGGTTTTAATTGCCTCCACTTGCTGCGAAAGCGCGCTCCAGCGCGGGTCCATCGCTTTAATCACTGTCGCGGTTAACTGCTCCAATTGTGTGTCAGTGAAGCTCGAGGCCGGCGTTGCGATTTCATCCGCCATTTTGGATTTGTCGCCTCCTACCTTGCTCTTCTCTTTCCGCGTTGATTTCTGCGCCATCACGGGTGAGGTTTTTTGTAAGTACTTTTCCATAAATTGTTCACCGCACGTTAGTGTTTTGGTCAGTTTTCAGCGTTGAAACTGCATTAATTATCACGGGAGACCTCAGAGCCGAGCTCAGCTGCTGCTGCTCTGCTCACCGCATCACCGGAAGTCATGAAAAAAAAAAAGGTTTTATTCTTCTAAGTTTCTCCATTGAGTGAAACATATTTTTTGTTATGTTTTTCGCATGGTTCTCTAATGTTTTCTAATGCCCCTCCACGTATTTTAGAAGCTCTTCAGCTCAAGTAAGAGGAAAGTTCCTCTCCCAGTATGTACACAACATTGGTATGGTGGGCATAGCCAGAGAGTTCTGTAAATTAAGCCATCTTGAGTAGAGATGTGGTAGCCATGTTAGTCCACTTCTAAAGATCTAAAGATAATCAATAGAAATAAAATAAAACATAGAAAAGAAAATAAGATGATACCTTTTTTATTGGACTATCATCCTATTTTCTGTTTTATTTCTATTGATTACCTGTAAATTAAGCCAAAATCCCGTTAGGTCCCCATAGCCCAAGATGAGGTTCAGTATCGCAGGCAGAGAAACTCGGTGGTCCCTCGAGATTAGTAGCAGGTCATTGGCATAGACCTTGATGTCTACATCCTGGACGTGAACCCCAACCATGGCTTAAGAATTGCGCAGCATACATTATAAAGGTTCAAGGTTCAAGATAAAAAATCAGTGGGGAGAGGGGACATTCCTAATGAGTGCCACACTGGATAGGAAATGTAGCCATTCGGCTACCATTAACTACTTATCATTTCTGTAGTGCTACTAGACGTACGCACCAACAGTGTAGCCAGGGGATTGGTATGTAGTGCTGCTACAGCCTGAGGAAGTGAGAAAACCAACCCTCAGTGCCCACATGAGCTGAGTTTTTTGAAAAGAAAGGGCCATCAAAAGCCTGCTCTGTGTCCAGTCTAGTCAACAACAGCGGCCCACGAAACATCAGCAACAGCCAGCTTCCGCACATTGACCACCATTGCCTGCCCCTAATGAAAACAACCTGGTCTTCTTAATGAACCCAAGCAGGCACACTGCAAGCCTATTTGCTAAAATGCATGAAAGAATTTTAACATCCACATTAATAAGAGATATAGGACGATATGCTGTGGGAAGACTTGCCTGCCTGTCTGGTTTGAGTAAAAGACTGAGTGCCACATTAGTATGGGATGGAAACTCTGTTCTCAGAGGACAAGCAGGCTGCTTGTTCTCACGTGTGGGTCGGCGTCCACGGCAGCCCCAGGAACGGAGATTTTCCAGCAAAATCTAAAAAAAGCTCTGCAGCAGCCAGTAGGGCGCTTGACGGATGTACCGTGCATGCGTGGCCATCTTCCCGCCCGCGTTCGTTCCTGCCTCAGCGTGTCAGTCTCTCTCCCTCAGGTCCCAGGAAAAACTTAGGCGCCTTTCGCGTGTTGTTTACCGCTTTCTTTTTGTTTTTCGTCGCCTTTTTTTCTTCTCTTTCCAGTTAAAAAAAAAAAAAAAAGAAAACCCTCATTTTGTTAGTTTTTGTCTCCTGGTAAGTTTCCTTTCATTTCCGTTGCGGCCTTCTTTGGCCGCACGTCCGCAGTACTCCTTTTTTGTGCCCTTAGTTGGCACAATCGAGCCGTTTGATTTCGCCGCTGCGATTTTTCCGCTGATGTCATCGAAGCCTCCCAGTGGCTTCAAGAAGTGTGCTCGGTGCCAGCGGTCGATCTTGGGCACTGACCCGCACTCCTGGTGCATCCAGTGCCTTGGGCCTGACCATTGCCCAGACGCTTGCAAGTTGTGTCTGAGTTTGAAAAAACGGACACAGGCGTCGAGAAGAGCTCTTCTGGACCGTCTTTTCGGAGCTCCGACTGATTCCTCGGCGTCGACATTGGCACCGGGGATGGCATCGGGAGCGCAGGTAATGGCTGTCCGAACTTCACCTTTAGCTGGGAGTAGTGAGCTGTCGAGTGGGTCTCCACCTGTCTAGAAGGCTCCTGCTGGGCAGGCCCACCGGGACCGACCGATGTCGGACCCGACCCCGAGGAGGCGTGTGGATTCCACGCCCTCGTCGGTACCGAGCAGTACCGGTGACGTGCTTCGAGCGAAGGCGAAGAAGCATCGGCACCGGTCTCCTTCGAGACACGGTACCGGGAGCTCTGGGGCGTTGAAGGATTCGGCACCCGGAAAGCGTCGACGCCGGGAGGAGCGCTCACCCTCCATACAAGAGGTGTCGGTGCGTTGATCTTCGGACAGCCCGGTACCGCCTCCCAGGCCTTCACAGATTCTGACTTTGACTCCAGTACCGGCCCCATAGCCTTCCTCGACAGCGACTTTGGAGGACAGCATTCGAGCCATTCTTCCAGGCCTTCTGGAAGGGCTGCTTCATCAGTCTGCTCCGGTACCGGTACTGCTTGCGCCCTCGGTACCGTCGATGGAAGCGGTAGCTGGCTCTGCGCCTGTGGTGAGGTCCCCGACGCCGGTACCGCTTGCGGCATCGGCCTCGGCTGCCACCCAGGTCGACTCCCCGTCGACGTCGTTGGAGGGAGCTTCATCCCCGCCAGTATGGGAGTCGACTTCTCGTCATCGCCATAGGGGACATGATTCCTCGGTGTCGAGACGGGCCCGGTTTCGGACTGCAGTTCAAGAACTCTTGTCCGATACCGAGGAGGATGCCTCCTGGGATGAAGGGGAAGATCCCAGATATTTCTCTTCTGAGGAGTCTTGTGGTCTTCCCTCTGATCCCTCTCCTTCACCTGAGAGGAAGCTTTCTCCGCCGGAGTCTCTCTCCTTCTCGTCATTTGTCCGGGAAACGTCTGTGGGCATTCCCTTCCCGGTGGTAACTGAGGATGAGCCCAGGACTGAGATGCTCGAGGTCCTTGACTATCCTTCGCCACCTAAGGAGTCATCCACTGCCCCTCTGCATAATGTCCTTAAGGAGACATTGCTGAGGAATTGGATGAAACCGTTATCTAATCCCACCATCCCCAAGAAAGCGGAGTCCCAGTATCGAATCCATGGGGAACCTGAGTTGATGAGGTTGCAGTTACCTCATGACTCTGCGGTTGTGGATTCCACTCTCAAGAGAGCCAGAAGTACTAGAGATTTCGCCTCAGCTATAGACTTTTTTGGGAGGAAGACTCTTTTTAGACTCTTTTGGGAGGAAGGCCTACCAGTCCTCTATGCTCGTGTCCAAAATTCAGTCCTACCAGCTCCACACGAGCATTCACATGCGGAACAATGTTAAGTAACTGGCGGACTTGGTGGATAAGCTCCCTCCGGAGCACGGCAGGCCTTTTCAGGAGGTGGTCAGGCAGCTGAAGGCGTGTCGTAAATTCCTGTCCAGGGGTGCTTATGACACTTTTGATGTTGCATCCAGATCCGCTGCTCAAGGTATAGTGATGCGCAGACTCTCCTGGCTGCGTGCCTCTGACCTGGATAATCGGACCCAGCAGCGGCTTGCGGATGTTCCTTGCGGGGGGATAATATTTTTTGGTGAGAAGGTCGAGCAGGTGGTAGAGCAGCTTCACCAGTGGGAAACTGCCCTTGACAAACTCTCCCATCGGGCGCCTTCAGCATTTACCTCAACAGCTAGACGTTTTTTCAGGGGAAGGAGGAGTGCTCCCTATGCAATAGGCGTAGGTACAATCTACCTTCCCGACAACCTTCTCAGGCTCAACCCCAGTGCGCTCGTTCGCATCAACAGCGTGCGCCCAGACAGGCCCCTGCAGCTCCCCAGCAAAAGCAAGGGACGGGCTTTTGACTGGCTCCAGTTGAGCATAGCCACTATAAAAGTACCTGTGCTGGACAATCTGCCGGTCGGGGAGAGGTTAAAATTTTTTCACCAAAGGTGGCCTCTCACTGGTGGGTTCTTCAAATAGTCCGGTTAGGGTACTCCCTCAATTTGATCTCCAGACCTCCAAATTGTCCACCGGGAGCTCAGTCCTTCGGCTTCCAGCACAGGCAGGTACTTGCAGAGGAACTCTCCGCTCTTCTCAGTGTCAATGCGTTCGAGCCTGTTCCACCAGGACAAGAAGGGCTGGGATTCTATTCCAGGTACTTTCTTGTGCAAAAGAAAACAGGGGGGGATGTGTCCCATCCTAGACCTAAGGGCCCTGAACAAATTCCTTGTCCGAGAAAAGTTCAGGATGGTTTCCCTGGGCACCCTTCTTCCCATGATTCAGGAAAACGATTGGCTATGCTCTCTGGACTTAAAGGATGCCTATACCCACATCCCGATACTTCCAACTCACAGGCAGTATCTTCGATTTCGTCTGGGAACTCGACACTTCCAGCATTGTGTGCTGCCCTTTGGGCTTGCCTCTGCGCCCAGGGTGTTTACAAAATGCCTAGCGGTGGTTGCAGTGTCGCTACGCAGACTGGGAGTGCACGTGTTCCCTTATCGCGACAGTTCGCTGGTGAAGAACACCTCGGAGGCAGGAGCTCTACAGTCTATGCAGATGACTATTCAACTGCTGGAGCTACTCGGGTTTGTCATAAATTACCCAAAGTCCCATCTCCTTCCAGTTCAGAAACTAGAATTCATAGGAGCTTTGCTGGACTCACAGATGGCTCATGCCTATCTCCCCGAGGCGAGGGCAGACAATCTTTTGTCTCTCGTTTCCATGGCCAGAGCGTCTCAGCAGGTTACAGCTCAGCCCATGGCTCGCCTTCACATGAGATCTGCTCAATGGACCTTAGCTTCCCAGTGTTATCAAGCTGTGGGGAATCTAGAGGATGTGATCCAACTGTCCTCCGAATTTCACAATTCCCTTCAGTGGTGGACAATTCGATCCAATTTGGTCTTGGGACGTCCCTTCCAAATTCCTCAGCCTCAAAAAGTGCTGATTATGGATGCATCTATCCTGGGGTGGGGGGCTCAAGTAGATGGGCTCCACACTCAGGGAGCTTGGTCCCTCTAGGAATCAGGTCTTTAGATCAATCTCCTGGAGTTGCGAGCGATCTGGAATGCTCTAAAGGCTTTCAGAGATCGGCTGTCTAATCAAATTATTCAAATTCAGACAGACAACCAGGTTGCCATGTACTACATCAACAAGCAAGGGGGCACCGGATCTCGCCTCCTGTGTCGGGAAGCCGTCCAGATGTGGCTTTAGGCTCGCCGTCACGGTTTGTTTCTCCAGGTCATGTATCTGGCAGGCGTAGACAACAGTAGATTGAGCAGGTTAATGCAACCTCACAAGTGGTCGCGCAACATGGGCGTGGTACGCAAGATCTTCAGGGAGTGGGGCACCCCCCTCGGTGGATCTTTTTGCCGCACAGATCAATCACAAGGTTCCTCAGTTCTGTTCCAGACTTCAGGCCCACGACAGGCTAGCGTCAGATGCCTTTCTCCTTCATTGGGGGAAGGGCCTTCTGTATGCATATCCTCCCATACCTCTGGTGGGGAAGACTTTGCTGAAACTGCAGGAAGACCGCGGAACCATGATTCTGATTGCGCCCTTTTGGCCTCGTTAGATTTGGTCCCTCTTCTTCTGGAGTTGTCCTCCGAAGAACCGTAGAGATTGGAGTGTTTTCCAGCCTTCATCACTCAGAATGAGGGGGGCGCTTCTGCATCCCAACCTCCAGTCTCTGGCTTTCACGGCCTGGATGTTGAGAGCGTAGACTTCGCCTCCTTAGGTCTTTCTGAGGATGTCTCCCGAGGCTTGCTTGCTTCCAGGAAAGATTCCATGAAGAGGAGGTTTGCCGTCTGGTCTGACAGCAAGTCCCTAGATCCTCGCTCTTGTCCTACACAGAGCCTGCTTGAATACCTTCTACACTTGTCAGAGTCTGATCTCAAGACCAACTCCGTAAGGGTTCATCTTAGTGCAATTAGTGCTTTCCATTATCGTGTAGACGGTAAGCCTATCTCTGGACAGCCTTTAGTTGTTCGCTTCATGAGAGGTTTGCTTTTATCAAAGCCCCCTGTCAAACCTCCACCAGTGTCAAGGGGTCTCAACGTCGTCCTCACCCAGCTGATGAAAGCTCCTTTTGAGCCACTAGATTCCTGCCATCTGAAGTACTTGACCTGGAAGGTCATTTTCTTGGTGGCTGTTACTTCAGCTCGTAGAGTCAGTGAGCTTCAAGCCTTGGTAGCCCATGCTCCTTATACTAAATTTCATCATAACAGAGTAGTCCTCCGTACGCTTCCTAAGTTCTTGCCGAAGGTGGTGTCGGAGTTCCATCTGAACCAGTCAGTTGTATTGCCAACATTCTTTCCCCGTCCTCATACCCGCCCTGCTGAACGTCGGTTGCACACACTGGACTGTAAGAGAGCATTGGCCTTCTATGTGGAGCGGACAAGCCCCTTCAGACAGTTCGCCCAAATGTTTTTCTTTTGATCCCAAACAGAAGGGGAGTTGCTGTCAGGAAACGCACCATTTCCAATTGGCTAGCAGATTGCATTGTCTTCACTTATGCCCAAGCTGGGCTGACTGTTGAGGGTCACGTCACGGCTCATAATGGTCGAGCCATGGCAGCGTCAGTGGCCCACTTAAAGTCGGCCACTATTGAAGAGATTTGCAAAGCTGTGACGTGGTCATCAGTCCACACATTCACCTCTCATTACTGCCTTCAGCAGGATTCCCGACGCGACAGTCGGTTTGGGCAGTCGGTGCTGCAGAATCTGTTCGGGGTCTAGAATCCAACTCCACCCCCCTAGGCCCAATTTTATTCTGTTCCAGGCTGCACTTTCAGTTAGTTGTTTCTTCGTAGGTCAATCTTTATGTCCTCGCCGTTGCGAGCCCCAATTGACCTTCTTCCTTGTTTTGAGTGAGCCTGGGGGCTAGGGATATCCCTCATGTGAGAACAAGCAGCCTGCTTGTCCTCTGAGAAAGCGAAGATACTTCTCCGAGGACAGCAGGCTGATTGTTCTCACCAACCCGCCCACCTCCCCTTTGGAGTTGTTGTTTTATTCTTTATTTGCTTTTCATTTAACTGAGGCGGGAACGGACGCGCACGGGCGGGAAGATGGCCACGCATGCGCAGTATGTCCGTCCCGCACCCTATTGGCTGTTGCAGAGCTTTTTTTTTAGATTTTTCTGGAAAATCTCCGTTCCTAGGGCTGCCGTGGACGCCGACCCACATGTGAGAACAATCAGCCTGATGTCCTCGGAGAATACCTGCTACAGTTACTTATCTTCGCTTTCCATGACCATGGTATTGTAATAGCCCAAAAGGGGGCCCATTAGCTGCAGTTGCAGCAATTTGTAAAATTCCTCTGTCAATCCATCCGGGCCAGGAGCCGAGTTTGTTTAAGGGCTTGAATGGCTCACTGAAGCTCTTTGGCCCGCAAAGGTTGATTCAAGTCATCCACCGCTGTTGCATTTAGTCGAGGTAAACTGGGCTGTCTCAGCAATTTGAGCTGCCCTCCCTTCGTCATCTACAGTTGCATACTGGTGAGAAAAATGAGACAACAACATTTCCGCAATATCTTCCATTTTAGTGGTTATGCCACCCTCAGCTTGCTGAAGGGAGGAAGGTAGCAAGAGCTATGCCCAGTTTTCATCACCCAAGCCAAGGGTTTACTAGCTTTTACCAAATTTAAAAAAATTGTATTTGGAAATAAAAGCAGCATATGTGAAGCACACTCGTGAAGCAGGGACTTTATTTTACAAGGGTCACTTGCAAACAGTAATACAGAGATGACTGCACATTAATACAAGATAAGAAGAAAACAATCCCAACTAGATATATGGATTATATACAATCTTTCTCTTTCTGAGACCACAAAGTGAAGAAAAATAGGGAGAGTGAGATAAGGAGATCAATTAAACAGTAAACAGAAAACATGGTATTAACCTGATTATCCCCAGATATTACTCATCTAATTCATTATTCCACATTGATCATCTGGTTGGCTTCTTCAAGACCAAATACGGTGTATACTCAATTCATTTCATTGAGAGCATACTTATTGTCCAGATTTTAGTTAGAAATAATACATCTGATTACATTCTCTCTCTTTTAAAAACCAGAAATTATTTAACAATACATATACTTAAGTCTCTAATTCAAATCCCACTGATTAAAGCAATCCCAGTTTTCACAGGCTTCACTCCTTTCAAAGTAATAATTAAGGAAATATTTCTGAGGAAAACTTTAGGAGTCATACCTGGAACTCTGGGAAAAACAATAATCTCGACATTAATCATCCACAATAACATCCATCTTATCATTCAAAGTTTCTGGTCCATTATCATTTTCAGGATCATAACCACTTCTAGCTTGTGTAGAACTTCATTTATTATATCAGTTTTTCACTCTCAAAGGGTTCAGTCAAATTGTCCATGTAACTGTCCAGTAAGATTATATCTGAAACAAAGTTATTTACTACCACCGTCAGGTCCCGAAGCACCTTCCAGATGGCATTCAATGTAACCTCCACGGAAGCCAAAAACTCCAAGGTGATTTCTCTTGAGGTGTTTAGGAGTGGTTCCGCCGATTTGGGTTCTGCTGTAAACGTCCTCCGTTTCAGCATATTCCTCTAACTCACTCCTCCACTCCTTTGGACATGGTGGTTGAATAATTCGGGAGCGATGGAGTTGTTTTTCCAGGTCCAAGAGCGTTGATACTCCTTCGCCGGCGCTAATCAAAGGACTCGCCAACCCTTTCATTTGTGGGCAGTTCGACGCGCAGTGGTCCCGCACTTGCTTCTCAGGTGACAAAACGCTGGCCATCAGCGGCTTACCTCTGGTTGTTCCCTTCCTCTCAGTTAAGGAAAGTGCAATTGCAGAGAGGGAATTTACATAAAGAAGACAAAACTTCAGAGGGCAGCTGGGCCACTGGACATACGAACTTCAGGTCACCATCTTACCACTCTCCCAGTTTGGGACACTCTTTGTCTGGTTTCTCTTCAGAGGCCTGTCTGATATGGGTAACCCTTCAGCATAGCCCTCTGAGTCATTGAAACACAGAAGCCCCTCCACCACTACAAGGTGGTGTCCCTTCGGAGGGGTGAAGCAGGGAATTTAAAGCAACACGGTAATTGGTGTTTCATAAAGGGCAGGTGTGGGGCGTGCCACGTACTGATGCTTCAACCCTCACAATTTCCACTCGTGCTATAATGCCCTGAGCAGTTTGCTTATTGCGGGCACTGATGTATGCAATATCCCCTCGTAAGACTACCTTAGCTGTGGGCCAAAACAAACATGGGTCATCTGTATGCTGCTGATTTGAGACGAAAACTCTTTCCACAGAGTTTGCAAATATTTACCAAAATCAGGGGAAGCAAAAGGGTAGGCGGGAAAATGCCACCTGGAGCGCTGGTGGAAGTAAGGTTCTGCATCCAGGTCCACCTAATTCAAAACATGATCTGAAATTTCCTGTGGACCAATTGTAGCAGAGCATATGAGGGAAAAGAAATGTACTGACTAATATGTGGTCAAGCAAGATAACATATGATGTACCCAAGAAGTGTGTTTGAAATCATTCTCATCTAGGTGGAGTAAGTGCCAGGGATCAACAAGATCCCAATTTGTGCAAAACTGCAACCCCCACTAGAATGTGCTCTTATCCCTGTAAATTTAGCTGCACACCTACATAATGGCCCTCCTGGTCCTTAAAAGTTCAGACTGGCAGGCCAAAGATCTATGTATTAAGATCACCACGCCTCCGCTACGACTTGACACGGGAGCAGTGAACCATTCCTAGCCAGTGCAGGTGCAGTTTCAGATGGTCCTCCGGGGACAACCTGGCCTCCACGTCGATTCTGAGCTGCTAAGGTTTTAGTTCGATTCATAGGGGAAGTAATCCCACAAACATTCCAGGAAGCCCAAGTGGATAGGCTTACCCTGTGATGAACTCATGCAAACAGAACAACACACATACCGGGAAAAATGACATTCATACCCCATAGAAAGCCCCTAGGCGCCCAGCCCTCACTATGAAGCAAACCATGGAACAGGACTCCTCTCCAGCCCACATTTCACACTCCATACACCTCAATCACAAGCATGCCCACACATTACCACAAGACAGGTAAAAGGAACCCCTGCAGTGCCTCAAACAATCCCACCAGAACAATAACCCCAATATGTACAAGGGTGCAAGGAGATGTAGAGGCCTGCCTGCCCGCCCAGCAGCGACCGCACCTTTCACGGAAGGGAGTTATGGTGTATCAGGACATATGACGCTTAATGTAAGCAAGTGCAAATTGATGCACGTGGGAAAGAGGAACCCAAACTATAGTTACTTGATGCAAGGTTCCACATTAGGAGTCACCGACCAGGAAAGGGATCTAGGTGTCTTCGTTGATACGTTGAAATCCTCTGTTCAGTGTGCAGCGGCTGCTAAGAAAGCAAATAGAATGTTAGGTATTATAAGGAAAGGAATGGGAAACAAAAATGAGGATGTTATGTCTTTGTATCGCTCCATGGTGCGACTGCACCTCGAATACTGTGTGCAATTATGATCACCGCATCTCAAAAAAGATATAGTGGAATTAGAAAAGGTACAGAGAAGGGCCACGAAAATGATAAAGCGAATGGGATGACTTCCCTAGTGCTCTTCAGTTGGAGAAAAGATGGCTGAGGGGAGATATGATAGGGGTCTATAAAATGAGTGCTGTGGGATGGGTAGACATGAATCGCTTGTTTATTCTTTCCAAAAATACTAGGACTAGTGGGCATGCAATGAAGCTACATAGTAGCGCTATAAAAATGCTAAATAGTAGTAGTAGTAGTACATTTAAAACAAACTGGAGAAAATATTTCTTCACGCAACATGTAATGAAACTCTGGAATTTGTTGCTTAGCGAGGTTTAAAATAGGTTTGGATAATTTCCTAAAAGAAAAGTCTATAAGCCATTATTAAGATGGACTTGGGGAAAGTTTCTAGGATAAGCAGCATAAAATGTACTGTTTTTGGATACTTGTAACCTGGATTGACCACTGTTGGAAACAGGATTCTGGGCTTGATGGACCTTTGGTCTGGCCCAGTATGGCAACACTTATGTACTTATCTACTGTTAACAGTCTTGTGCCTCTTGTAAAACGTTTTCTCCGAGGACAAGCAGGCTGCTTGTTCTCACGACTGGGTTGACGTCCACGGCAGCCCCCACCAACCGGAACAAAAACTTTGCGGGCGGTCCCGCACGCAGGGCACGCCCACCGCGCATGCGTGGCCGTCTTCCCGCCTGTGCGCGACCGTTCCTGCTCAGTTTTTTTCGATTCCGCGCTGAGGAGAGACGTGTTACCGTCTCTCTTTTGGTCAGCCCCGGAAACCGGACCGCGGCTTAGCCGCAAATTTTCTTTTTCGTGCGCATTCGCGCTTCTTTTCTTTCTAAAAAAAAAAAAAAAAAAGTTTGTCCCCTCGTCGTCTTAGCGCGGGGGCGCTTCGTTGCGGCCTTGTGGCCGCTCGGTCGTTTCTTTTTTGGGTGTGCTTTTCACCGCCACCATCGACGACTTTGACTTCGCCAACGCGATTTTTCCGTCGATGTCCTCGAAGGTCCCGAGTGGATTCAAGAAGTGTGGTCGGTGCGGCCGGCACATCTCGCAAACCGATACTCACGCTTGGTGTCTTCAGTGCCTTGGCCCGGAGCATAATACCAAGACGTGCACCTTGTGTCTCGGATTGCGAAAGTGGACACAGGTGGCGAGGCAAGTTCGTCGGGACCAACTTTTTGGAACTTGTGCCGGCCCTTCGACATCGACGGCATCGGTGTCGATGGCTGGGTCTTCGGTACCGGTACCGATGTCGACGAAATCGACACTGACGATGGCATCGACCCCAGGAGCACAGGTACCGTTGGCCCGCCGGACCTCCGGCGACGGCGGGGGTGAGCGGCCGTGCGGGCAGTCGGCCCCGGCCACTCCCTCTACCCAGGGCCATCGGGACCGAACCCTGTCAGACCCGATCCCTCGAGGCCAGGGGGGGTTCTACCTCCTCTTCATCTCTGCCACTGAGCGTCGAGGATGGGCACCGAAAGAAACCAAAGAAGCATCGGCATCGGTCGCCCACGGCTCACGGGACTGCTAGTTCTGGTGCCTCCAGAGATGAATCGACACCGAGGAAACGGCAGTGCCGAGAGGAGCGTTCCCCCTCGGTCGAAGAGGTATCGCTACGTCAGTCCATGGGTGCTTCGGTACCGTCTCCTGGACCCGAGCAGCTTCCGGCACCGGCTCCCACACCAGCCCCCTGCCTTTCCTGACAGCGGGCCTGGACGAGTGCCTCCGAGCCATCCTTCCAGGAATTCTGAAAGGGCTGATGCGCCAGGCCTTGCCGGCTCCGGGGGTGCTTGCGCCCCCGGTGCTGTTGATGGAGGCGCCAGCGTGCTCCAGCCCGATGCCAAGGCCTCCGACACCGATGCCGCTTGCGGTACCGGTGTCGACCGCCACGCAGGTGGAATCCCCGTCGACGTCAATGGAGGGAGCTTCATCCCCGCCGGCACGGGAGTCCACCGTTTGACGCCACCATCGAGGACGTGGTTCCTCGCAGTCGAGACGGGCCCGGTTCAGGTCTGAGCTGAAAGAGCTCATGTCCGACACCGAGGAAGAGGCCTCGTGGGGGGAGGAGGAAGACCCCAGATATTTCTCCTCAGAGGAGTCTGAGGGCCTTCCCTCCGACCCCACTCCTTCACCGGAGAGGAAGCTCTCGCCCCCTGAGAGCCTCTCCTTTGCCTCCTTTGTCAGGGATATGTCTATATGCATTCCCTTCCCCGAGGTCTCTGTGGATGAGCCGAGGGCTGAGATGCTCGAGGTCCTTGACTATCCATCACCACCTAGAGAGTCTTCCATGGTACTGTTGCACGATGTCCTCAAGGAGACACTGCTTCGGAACTGGCAGAAGCCATAATCTAACCCCACCATTCCCAAGAAAGCGGAGTCCCAATACAGAATCCACTCTGACCCAGAGTTAATGCGGCCCCAATTGCCTCGTGACTCGGCGGTGGTGGACTCTGTTCTCAAGAGGGCATGGAGTTCGAGGGATACCGCCTCGGCGCCCCCGGGGTGGGAGTCTCGCACTCTGGACTCGTTTGGGAGGAAGGCCTACCAATCTTCCATGCTCGTAACCCGCATCCAGTCATACCAGCTCTCCACGAGCATTCACATGCGGAACAATGTGAAGCAACTGGCGGACCTGGTCGATAAGCTCCCTCCGGAGCAGTCCAGTCCTTTTCAGGAGGTGGTCAGGCAGCTGAAGGCGTGTAGAAAGTTCCTGTCCAGGGGTATATATGACACCTGTGATGTAGTATCTCGAGCTGCGGCCCAAGGTATAGTGATGCGCAGACTCTCCTGGCTGCGTGCCTCTGACCTGGACAACCGCACCCAGCAACGGCTGGCGGATGTCCCTTGCCGGGGGGATAACATTTTCGGCGAGAAGGTCGAGCAGTTGGTGGACCAACTACACCAGCGGGAAACCGCCCTCGACAAGCTCTCCCACCGGGCGCCTTCAGCATCCACCTCTACAGGTGGACGTTTTTCCCGGGCCAGGCAGGCTGCGCCCTACGCCTACAGCAAGCGTAGGTACACCCAGCCGGCCTGAAGGCCTCCTCAGGCACAGGGACAGTCCCAGCGCGCTCGTTCTCGTCAACAGCGTGCACCTAAGCAGCCCCCTGTGCCTCCACAGCAAAAGCGGGGACGGGCTTTTGATTGGATCCATGGGAACATAGCCGCCATCAAAGTGTCCGTACTGGACGGCCTGCCGGTCGGGGGGAGGTTGAAAGTTTTTCACCAAAGGTGGCCTCTTATAACCTCTGACCAGTGGGTTCTCCAAACTGGAATTCATAGGAGCTCTGCTGAATTCACAGACGGCTCAGGCCTTTCTTCCCGAAGCGAGGGCCCACAACCTCCTGTCCCTCGCTTCCCAGACCAGAGCGTCTCAGCAGGTCACAACTCGGCAGATGTTGAGACTCCCAGGTCATATGGCCTCTACAGTTCATGTGACTCCCATGGCTCGTCTTCACATGAGATCTGCTCAATGGACCCTAGCTTCCCAGTGGTGCCAAGCCACCGGGAATCTAGAAGATGTCTTCCGCCTGTCCCTCAGTTGTCGCAATTCGCTGCACTGGTGGACACTTCGGACCAATTTGACCCTGGGACGTCCATTCCAAATTCCGCAGCCCACGAAAGTGCTGACGACGGATGCATCTCGCCTGGGGTGGGGGGGGGGGGGGGAGCTCATGTCGATGGGCTTCACACCTAGGGACTGTGGTCCCTCCAGGAACAGGATCTTCAGATCAACCTCCTGGAGCTCCGAGCGGTCTGGAACGCACTGAAGGCCTTCAGAGATCGGCTATCCTATCAAATTATCCAAATTCGGACAGACAATCAGGTTGCAATGTATTACATCAACAAGCAGGGGGGTACCGGATCTCGCCCCCTGTGTCAGGAAGCCGTCGGGATGTGGCGTTGGGCCTGCCAGTTCGGCATGCTTCTTCAAGCCACATACCTGGCAGGCGTAAACAACAGTCTGGCTGACAGACTGAGCAGAGTCATGCAACTGCACGAGTGGTTGCTCCATTCCGAGTGGTACGCAAGATCTTCCGAGAGTCCCTTGGTGGACCTTTTCGCCTCTCAGACCAACCACAAGCTGCCTCTGTTCTGTTCCATACTACAGGGACACGGCAGACTGGCGTCGGATGCCTTTCTCCTCCATTGGGGGACCGGCCTCCTGTATGCTTATCCTCCTATACCTTTGGTGGGGAAGACCTTACTGAAGCTCAAGCAAGACCACGGCACCATGATTCTGATAGCGCCTTTTTGGCCCCGTCAGATCTGGTTCCCTCTACTTCTGGAGTTGTCCTCCGAAGAACCGTGGAGATTGGAGTGTTTTCCGACTCTCATTTCGCAGAACGACGGAGCGCTTCTGCACCCCAACCTTCTGTCTCTGGCTCTCACGGCCTGGATGTTGAGGGCGTAGACTTTGCTTCGTTGGGTCTGTCTGAGGGTGTCTCCTGCATCTTGCTTGCCTCTAGAAAGGATTCCACTAAAAAAGAGTTACTTTTTCAAGTGGAGGAGGTTTGTCGTTTGGTGTGAGAGCAAGGCCCTAGAACCTCGTTTTTGACCTGCACAGAACCTGCTTGAATACCTTCTGCACTTATCAGAGTCTGGCCTCAAGACCAACTCAGTAAGGAATCACCTTAGTGCGATTAGTGCTTACCATCATCGTGTAGAGGGTAAAGCCATCTCTGGAGAGCCTTTAGTCGTTTGATTCATGAGAGGCTTGCTTTTGTCAAGGCCCCCTGTCAAGCCTCCTGCAGTGTCATGGGATCTCAACGTTGTCCTCACCCAGCTGATGAAACCTCCTTTTGAGCCACTGAATTCCTGCCATCTGAAGTACTTGACCTGGAAGGTCATTTTCTTGGTGGCAGTTACTTCAGCTCGTAGGGTCAGTGAGCTGCAAGCCCTGGTAGCTCATGCTCCGTATACCAAATTTCATCATAACAGAGTAGTACTCCGCACTCACCCTAAGTTCCTGCCAAAGGTGGTGTCGGAGTTCCATCTTAACCAGTCAATTGTCTTGCCAACATTCTTTCCCAGACCACATACCCGCCCTGCTGAACGTCAGTTGCACACATTGGACTGCAAGCGAGCGTTGGCCTTCTATCTGGAGCGGACACAGCCCCACAGACAGTCCGCCCAATTGTTTATTTCTTTCGACCCCAATAGGAAAGGGGTCGCTGTCGGGAAACGCACCATCTCCAATTGGCTAGCAGATTGCATTTCCTTCACTTACGCTCAGGCTGGGTTGACTCTTGAGGGTCATGTCACGGCTCATAATGTTAGAGCCATGGCAGCGTCAGTAGCCCACTTGAAGTCAGCCACTATTGAAGAGATTTGCAAGGCTGCGACGTGGTCATCTGTCCACACATTCACATCACATTACTGCCTCCAGCAGGATACCCGACGCGACAGTCGGTTCGGGCAGTCGGTGCTGCAGAATCTGTTTGGGGTTTGATTCCAACTCCACCCTCCAGGACCCGAATTTATTCTGGTCAGGCTGCACTCTCAGATAGTTGTTCTTCGTAGGTCAATTTCTGTTATGCCCTCGCCGTTGCGAGGTTCAATTGACCTGGGTTCTTGTTTTGAGTGAGCCTGAGAGCTAGGGATACCCCAGTCGTGAGAAAAAGCAGCCTGCTTGTCCTCGGAGAAAGCGAATGATACATACCTGTAGCAGGTGTTCTCCGAGGACAGCAGGCTGATTGTTCTCACCTACCCTCCCTCCTCCCCTTTGGAGTTGTGTTTTACTCATTCCTTTGCTTGTCATTCAACTGAGCGGGAACTGTCGCGCACGGGCGGGAAGACGGCTGCGCATGCGCGGTGGGCGTGCCCTGCGTGCGGGACTGCCCCCAAAGTTTTTGTTCCGGTTGTTGGGGGCTGCCGTGGACGTCAACCCAGTCGTGAGAACAATCAGCCTGCTGTCCTCGGAGAACACCCGCTACAGGTATGTATCATTCGCTGTCTTTCATGTGCCATCCGCATAGACTTTAAGGACTTATAGAAATTTGAAAACACACTTTGCATTCCTTTCCATTCCTGCTAGGAATTGCAGTGAATCGGCGGCGCTGTTCTAGTAGCACTGGCGACTAATCTTTTAACAACAGTACCTGTTCCCTGTTATATTGGAGCTGCTCATTCTGGTGCTTATAGGCCCAGAATAACTCCAGTTTGTGGGCATAATTCTTGCCACCACTGCTCTCGGGCGGTCCACAACGTCACACCTGCGACCAACCCGACGGGCTCATTCCAGACTCAGTGAGCCATTGCTAACAGAAAAGGAAAGCCGCTCCACGCATTGCCCCAACATGTGCTCCTGGATGGTCTCAGGGAAACCAATCAATATTGGCTTGTTTTGGTGCGATCTGTTTTTAAAATCATCCAGATTGAGCACCTGGTCTTTTAACTGTCCCAATTGCGTTCACATGGCGGTTGCGATGTCTTCCACCCCAGAAAGTCTCTGTTAGTTTGCTGAGCATTGGCGCTGCCCCGAGAGCTTAGGCATTTGGGGCTCCAGCATCTGTGACCTTCCGCTGTCGGCTTTTCAGTTGAGCCTCAGTGAACTGTCGTGCTGCAGGCCCCGGAGTCGCCGCCATGTTGTCATCGTTGCCCCGAGACTTCTCTTTTTCTTTTTTATTCAATTTTGAGAACATGCCAGGACGTGATGTCGTAAGATATTTGTCCATACAGGGGTACCAATCTGGTAAGTACCAAAAGTCCCTTTGTCATCTTTTTAGACACAGAGAAGCGGGGAGCCTCCGGAGCACTGCAGAAAGAGGTCTGCCCCACTCAAGGCATCATGTGTTCTCCGAGGACAAGCAGGCTGCTTGTTCTCACGACTGGGTTGACGTCCGCGGCAGCCCCCACCAACCGGAAGAAGCTTCGCGGGACGGTCGGCACGCAGGGCACGCCCACCGCGCATGCGCGGCCGTCTTCCCGCCCGTGCGCGACCGCTCCCGCCAGTTACTTTTTTTCCGCGACTGGAGAGAGTTGTGCAATTGCCTCTCTCTCCGTTCAGCCGCCGGATTTTTCGACCGCGTTTACGCGGATCGTTGCTTTGGATTCCCGTTCGGTTCCTCTTTCTTTTCTTTCTTTGTATTGTTAAAAAAAAAAAAAAAAAAAAGGTTTTCGCGCGTGTGGAGCACGCGCTCCCCTTTTCCCTCGCTTCCAGCGGGGACGCCTCGTTGCGGCCTAGTGGCCGCTCGGTCGGCTAATTTTTTCGTGGTGTGATTTTAGCCACCATTGCCGACTTTGACTTCGCCGACGCGATTTTTCCGTCGATGTCCTCGAAGGTCCCGAGTGGATTTAAAAAGTGTGGTCGCTGCGGCCGGCCGATCTCGCAGACCGACACCCACGCTTGGTGCCTCCAGTGCCTCGGGCCGGAGCACAATCTCAAGTCGTGCGCGCTGTGTCTCGGTCTCCGGAAACGGACTCAGGTTGCGAGGCAAGTTCTGCGGGACCGTCTTTTTGGAACTTGCGCCGGCCCCTCGACGTCGACCTCGACGGCATCGGTATCGAAGGCCGGGTCTTCGGTACCGGTATCGATGCCCGAGACATCGGCACCGATGGCAGCGACCCCAGGAGAACAGGTCCCGTCGGCCCGCCGGTCCGCCGGTGAGAGTGGGGTTGAGAGGCCGCGTGGGCAGTCGGCCCCGGTCACTCCCTCAGCTCGTGAGCCACGGGACCGAACCCTGTCGGACCCGGTACCTCGAGACCGAGGGGGATCGACCTCCTCCTCCTCCATGCCCTCCGGCGCCGGTGACGTGCACCGGAAAAAAGATAAGAAGCGCCGTCACCGGGAGCCCTCGGTGCACCCTGAAGAGGAGTCGACGCCGAAGCGTCATCGCAGAGAGGAGAGATCTCCGTCGGTGGTGGAGGTACCGACGCGTCGGGGTTCCGGCACCTCGGTGCCGTCTCCTGGCCCCCAGCAGCTTCTGGCACCGACACCCTTACCGGCCCCACCGCCTTTCCCGGCAGCGGGCCTGGACGAGTGCCTCAGAGCCATCCTTCCGGGGATCCTGGAAGGGCTGATGCGCCAGGCTGTGCCGGCGTCGGGGGTGCTTGCGCCGCTTGCGGTGCCGGTCTCGACCGCCACGCAGGTGGAGTCCCCGTCGACGTCGATGGAGGGAGCTCCGTCCCCGCCGGCGCGGGAGTCCACCGCTCGACGACACCGAGACCTCGGTGCCTCGACGTCGAGCCGGGCCCGGTACCGGACTCAGCTACATGAGCTAATGTCCGATACCGAGGATGAGGACTCGTGGGGGGAAGAGGAGGACCCGAGATATTTCTCCTCAGAGGAGTCTACGGGCCTTCCCTCGGACCCCACGCCGTCACCGGAGAGGAAGCTCTCACCTCCTGAGAGTCTCTCCTTTGCCTCCTTTGTGCGGGATATGTCTATAAGCATTCCCTTTCCCGTGGTCTCTGTGGAAGAGCCGAGGGCCGAGATGCTCGAGGTCCTCGACTATCCATCACCACCTAGAGAGTCCTGCACGGTACCGCTGCACAATGTCCTGAAGGAGACGCTGCTTCGGAACTGGGTGCGACCACTAACTAACCCCACCATTCCCAAGAAAGCAGAGTCCCAGTACAGGATCCACTCTGACCCAGAGCTCATGCGGCCCCAGTTGCCCCATGACTCAGCGGTCGTGGATTCTGCTCTCAAGAGGGCACGGAGTTCGAGGGATACCGCCTCGGCGCCCCCGGGGCGGGAGTCTCGCACTCTGGACTCATTTGGGAGGAAGGCCTACCAATCCTCCATGCTCGTGACCCGCATCCAATCTTACCTGCTCTATATGAGCATCCACATGCGGACCAATGTGCAACAGCTGGCGGACCTGGTCGATAAGCTCCCGCCGGAGCAGTCCAGGCCATATCAGGAGGTGGTCAGGCAGCTGAAGGCGTGCAGAAAGTTCCTGTCCAGGGGGATTTTTGACACCTGTGACGTGGCATCTCGTGCTGCGGCCCAAGGTATAGTGATGCGCAGGCTCTCATGGCTGCGTGCCTCTGACCTGGACAACCGCACCCAGCAGAGACTGGCTGACGTCCCTTGCGGGGGGGATAATATTTTTGGCAAGAAGGTCGAGCAGATGGTTGACCAACTGCATCAGCGGGAAACCGCTCTCGACAAGCTCTCCCACCGGGCGCCTTCAGCACCCGCCCCCGCGGGCGGGCGTTTTTCCCGGGCTCGGCAGGCTGCACCCTATTCTTTTGCAAAGCGTAGGTACAACCAGCCGGCCCGAAGGCCTCGTCAGGCACAGGGACAGCCCCAGCGCGCTCGTTCCCGTCAACAGCGTGCGCCTAAGCAGCCCCCTGCGCCTCCACAGCAAAAGCCGGGGACGGGCTTTTGACTGGATCCACGGGAACATAGCCGCCCTACAAGTGTCCGTACCGGACGACCTGCCGGTCGGAGGGAGGTTAAAATTCTTTCACCAAAGGTGGCCTCTCATAACCTCCGACCAGTGGGTTCTCCAAATAGTGCGGTGCGGATACGCCCTGAATTTGACCTCCCTGCCTCCAAATTGTCCTCCGGGAGCTCAGTCTTTCAGCTCCCATCACAAGCAGGTACTTGCAGAGGAACTCTCCGCCCTTCTCAGCGCCAATGCGGTCGAGCCCGTACCACCCGGGCAGGAAGGGCAGGGATTCTATTCCAGGTACTTCCTTGTGGAAAAGAAAACAGGGGGGATGCGTCCCATCCTAGACCTGAGAGGCCTGAACAAATTCCTGGTCAAAGAAAAGTTCAGGATGCTTTCCTTGGGCACCCTTCTGCCAATGATTCAGAAAAACGATTGGCTATGTTCCCTGGATTTAAAGGACGCATACACTCACATCCCGATACTGCCAGCTCACAGACAGTATCTCAGATTCCGCCTGGGCGCACGGCACTTTCAGTATTGTGTGCTGCCCTTTGGGCTCGCCTCTGCCCCACGAGTGTTTACAAAGTGCCTCGTGGTGGTAGCGGCCTACCTACGCAAGCTGGGAGTGCACGTGTTCCCATATCTCGACGATTGGCTGGTCAAGAACACCTCGGAGGCAGGAGCCCTCCGGTCCATGCAGTGCACTATTCAACTTCTGGAGCTGCTGGGGTTTGTGATAAATTACCCAAAGTCCCATCTCCAGCCAACTCAGTCTCTGGAATTCATAGGAGCGCTGCTGAATTCCCAGACGGTTCAGGCCTACCTTCCCGAAGCGAGGGCCACCAATCTCTTGGCCCTGGCTTCGCAGACCAGAGCGTCTCAGCAGATCACTGCTCGGCAGATGTTGAGACTTCTGGGTCATATGGCCTCCACAGTTCATGTGACTCCCATGGCTCGTCTTCACATGAGATCTGCTCAATGGACCCTAGCTTCCCAGTGGTTCCAAGCCACCGGGAATCTAGAGGATGTCATCCGCCTCTCCACCAGTTGCCGCACTTCACTGCTCTGGTGGACCATACGGACCAATTTGACCCTGGGACGTCCATTCCAAATTCCGCAGCCCACGAAAGTGCTGACGACGGATGCATCCCGCCTGGGGTGGGGAGCCCATGTCGATGGGCTTCACACCCAGGGTCTGTGGTCCCTCCAGGAAAAGGATCTGCAGATCAACCTCCTGGAGCTCCGAGCGATCTGGAACGCACTGAAGGCTTTCAGAGATCGGCTGTCCTGCCAAATTATCCAAATTCGGACAGACAATCAGGTTGCAATGTATTACGTCAACAAGCAGGGGGGCACCGGATCTCGCCCCCTGTGTCAGGAAGCCGTCGGTATGTGGCGTTGGGCGTGTCGGTTCGGCATGCTTCTCCAAGCCACGTACCTGGCAGGCGTAAACAACAGTCTGGCCGACAGACTGAGCAGAGTCATGCAACCGCACGAGTGGTCGCTCCATTCCAGAGTGGTACGCAAGATCTTCCGAGAGTGGGGCACCCCCTCGGTGGATCTTTTTCGCCTCTCAGACCAACCACAAGCTGCCTCTGTTCTGTTCCAGGCTTCAGACACACGGCAGGCTAGCGTCAGATGCCTTTCTCCTTCATGGTGTCGGAGTTCCATCTTAACCAGTCAATTGTCTTGCCAACATTCTTCCCCAGGCCGCATACCCGCCCTGCTGAACGTCAGTTGCACACATTGGACTGCAAGAGAGCATTGGCCTTCTACTTGGAGCGGACACAGCCCAACAGACAGTCCGCCCAATTGTTTATTTCTTTCGACCCTAACAGGCTAGGGGTCGCTGTCGGGAAACGCACCATCTCCAATTGGCTAGCAGACTGCATTTCCTTCACTTACGCCCAGGCTGGGCTGACTCTTGAGGGTCATGTCACGGCTCATAGTGTCAGAGCCATGGCAGCGTCGGTGGCCCACTTGAAGTCAGCCACTATTGAAGAGATCTGCAAGGCTGCGACGTGGTCATCTGTCCACACATTCACATCTCATTACTGCCTCCAGCAGGATACCCGACGTGACAGTCGGTTCGGGCAGTCGGTGCTGCAGAATCTGTTTGGGGTGTAAATCCAACTCCACCCTCCAGGACCCGAATTTATTCTGGTCAGGCTGCACTCTCAGTTAGTTGTTCTTCGTAGGTCAATTTCTGTTGTTCCCTCGCCGTTGCGAGGTTCAATTGACCTGGGTTCTTGTTTTGAGTGAGCCTGAGAGCTAGGGATACCCCAGTCGTGAGAACAAGCAGCCTGCTTGTCCTCGGAGAAAGGGTATGATACATACCTGTAGCAGTTGTTCTCCGAGGACAGCAGGCTGATTGTTCTCACCTACCCTCCCTCCTCCCCTTTGGAGTTGTGTGTTTCATCTTTTGCTAGTCATTCAACTGGCGGGAGCGGTCGCGCACGGGCGGGAAGACGGCCGCGCATGCGCGGTGGGCGTGCCCTGCGTGCCGACCGTCCCGCGAAGCTTCTTCCGGTTGGTGGGGGCTGCCGCGGACGTCAACCCAGTCGTGAGAACAATCAGCCTGCTGTCCTCGGAGAACAACTGCTACAGGTATGTATCATACCCTATATCCCCTTTCCACAGATAGTAAACGTTGTACCTGGCTTTCCAGGGCATCTAGGCACTCCTTGGCCCGCTCAAATCAACCGCCAATTTCGCAGACATCTTGACAGATTTCCGCCAACGTTGCCTGGACATTGCATTACACTGCCTTCATTTCACTTTTTAATGCATTCAAACCATTGGGCAGCGTTCTCCTTTGTAATCTCTTCGTTCACATCTGCATTAACCAATGCTGCCTTGTTCTTAGAATTGGACGGCTCCAGCGCCGTTTTCCCAGCGGCCCCACTCACCCGGTCTGCACGCGATCATTGGCAATCCTCTGCATTGGGAAGGTATTTAAACTTATGTAGGTGCTTCCCGCCAAGGTTACTTGCCGGCGCTATTACAGCGGCATCACCAAGTTCACTCCTGTTTGCAATACCCTGTATGAACTGCAGAGGAAACCACTGAGGAGAGAGGTGAAATTCAGCACGCAGAGGGGAAAATACTATTTAGTAACTGCTCCGACAGAGCTCTAAGCTCAAACGTCCATTCCTGGGGATTACGTCACTTTCTTAATGTAATTCATCATTTTAAAATTATGTGCTATGGTTCTGTAGAGAAGACACTCTCTGATGGTGTGGATAATATGAGGAGGGGCCTTGCAAAGTTTGAAGAATGGTCCAGAAATTGGCAATTAGATTTAATGCAAAAAAATGCAGGGTCATGCATTTGGGCTACAAAAACTTGAGGGAGTGGTGCTGTTTAGGTTAGGGGTGGCCCCCCCTGGTTCTTGAGGGCTGCACCTGAGTCAGGTTTTCAGGGTTTCCCCCAATGAATATGCGCAAGACTTATTTGCATGCACTGCAAATAGATCTCATGCATATTCTTTGGAAATATCCTGAAAACCCAACTGTGTTGTGACCCACGAAGACAGAGGTTGCCCACCCCTGGTTTAGAGGGTGAAGTACCTCTGTGCATGAGAGGAGCAAGGCTTGTGTGTGTGATCATATGTGATCTGAGATAACAGATAGAAAAGGTGATAGCAAAAGCTGGAAAGATGCTTGGGTGCATAGAGAAAGGAATGGCCAGCAGGAAAAGGGTGGAGAGATCTCACCAGAGACATACAAAGGTATAATTTAAAGTACTGTGTACAGTTCTGGAGACCACTTCATTTGAAAGATATAAACAGAATGGAGTTGGTCCAAAAGATGGCTATTAAAATGGTCAGTGGCCTTCGTCATAAAGCCTATGGGGACTGACTTAACGATCTCAATAGGTATTTGGAAGAAAGGTGAGAGAGGGGAGATATGATGGAGATCTTTAAATACTTCCATGGCATAAATGCACAGGAGGCATAGGCGCCGACTCCGTGGGTGCTGTGGGTGCTCGAGCACCCCCAATATTTCACCCACCGGAAGTTCATTCCCTCCCTCCCTTCGAGTTCCAGGCCCCCTCCCTCCGAATTTAAAAGTCATCTATTTTACCTCGGGGTTAGGGCGGCAGCAGCAGCAGTAAAAAGCATGCAGACTCGGCCAGGTGCTTAGTTGTTTTCCCTTCTCTCTCTCTCAGCTCTGGTCCCACCCTCATTTCCTGTTTCTGCAAGGGCGGGGCCAGAGCTGAGAGAGAGAAGGGAAAACAACTAAGCACCGAGCCGAGCCTGCATGCTTTCTACTGCTGCTGCTGCCCTAACCCAGAGGTAAAATAGATGACTTCTAAAATTTGGAGTGGGGGGGGGGACCCTGGAACTGGGATGGAGGGAGGGAGACCGGGACCCTGGAACTGGGAGGGAGGGGAGGGAGGGGGGCCTGGAACTCAGAGGGGGGTCAGGGGAGAGGGACAGGGAGGAGGGGAGGGAGGGGGGACAGAGGATGAGGGGGAGGGGGTTGAGGGAGAGGGGAATGTACCACCTGTAAAAAAAAAAAAAAAAAATCAATCAGCACCTCCAATCATTTTGAAAAGTTGGCTCCTATGACAGGAGGTGAGTCTTTCAATTGAAAGAAAGGATAAAGGTGAAAGGCAACAGTCTCGGCAGTAACCTAAGGAAATACTTCTTGATAGAAAGGGTGGTGAATGCTTGAAAAGCTTCCCGATGAAGGTGGTGGAGATGAAGACTGTATCAGAATTCAAGAACGCTTTGAACAAATGCATTGGATCTCTATGGGGGAGAAAGGGATAGTAGATCGTATGGTTGGGCAGACTGGATAGGCCACATGGTTTTTACCTCTGTTTTTCTCTTTTTGTATTATTAAATTGCTATATATCAGCACCATAACAATATGGTTGGTAAAATAATAGTTATCAGCTAACAAATTTTGTTTGAATAAGACTCAAATTCTTATTTAGCTCCATGGAATGATGGTGATCCAACTTTTGAGTCCTGATAACTTCAGGACCATTGCTCAGTCTTTTTTGTATTTCCACTTTTTGATTACTGTAATGGACTCTTTCTTGGTTTGTCTCAGATGTCACTACGTGCTATTGAAGTAGCTCAAAATACAACTGCTCATTTAATATCCAATACCCCTTGTTTCATACTACGCTTATAATTAATTCAACTTCATTGGCTACCTATTCAATTTAGAATAACATTTAAGATTCTCATGCTGATATCCAAGGCCTTACATGATAATGCTTCACCTAGCATTGCTTCTCTTTTGAAAATGCACACAATACTTTGCTCCTTATGTTCTTCTGCTAAAGGTTTACTAGAAGAACCTTCATTTAGACTTATCTATCAGGAGTCGCTATTTAGATTTGCTATCCCATCCTTATGGAATGATTTGATAGATACAATATGAAATATACTATTTTATTTGACCTTCAGAAAAATAATGAAAGCATACTATTGTACACAAGCCTGTCCTAGACAAGCTTGTTAGCAGCACATATAGACAATAAATTTGAATGTTACACTTAATTTGAATTTGTTTTATGAGAATTGTGTTTTCTTTGTGTTTGGTTATAATATTTTAATTTATTGTGTATGTTTTGAAGTAACCCGCCCAGATTTGGAGATGGTTTGGGATTTAAAACTTTTTAATAAATCAATAAATTGATCAATCTAGTTACAATTTAAATGAATTCAAAATCAATGCTCCTTATTTTCTAGGCCAGGTCAGCCCAGCCCAGCCAAGTGGGTTATGTTCCCCTGCCCAGCAGAAGGAGCTCAGCTGATTTCACTCCCATTTGGGAGGTGTCTGGTACTGCCTTCAGCTTTTCAGTGTTGGATGGCGCAGACATATGGCCTGGTGCACCAGCTAGAGTATGCCGCTACCAGGAAGGCTATGGCCCAGATTCCTAGTGAAGCAGGCAACAAACAGTCCTTTGGAGCTGATTTTCCCCTCATCCATGGAAACAGACTAGAGGGCTAGTATTGGTGGTCGGTGTACAAATGATTTTGAGTGTACTGGGTTTGGCTTTGAGGGCAAATTGGATACCCAAAGCATAAGAAATGTCTTCAAGCCCTTGCAACCCCATAGCGATGCCTATGCTAGTTTCTGGTCAAGGGATTTCTTAAATCTGTTTCCAAATCTTGAATAATCAATCTTCTGTGTATTCCGGGCTGGGCCCTCTGAAGAATAATTGTTGCTTGTATTCACCTGAAATTAACATGGTTGTAGAACCTAGCATCAAGTTTTTCTTTACTCAGGAGAGTGTTTGCTTTTTTTTTTTTTTCCTGTTTTGTGATTATTTTTTCCCTCCCATCCTCGTTTTGTCCTTTTTTTTTATTGCAATGAATTGATAAAATGATGTTTTTATACCTCATATTGGGGGGGGGGGGGGGTCTTTTACTAAAGACTGGTGTGTGTTATCTGGAACAGAGCTTGCAGGAATAAAATGGGCCCTGTGGCAGATAGCAAGCACTTCTGTGAAAACATTTAAATATAAATAAAAATATTAGTAATTCAAGATTATAAAGATCATGAGGAAAGCCTGTTGAAAATTAAGATCTAGGAGGAAAACTCTTGCATACAAGTGAAAATATATGGAAGATCCTAGTTTGTTTCTCTACCTCAGTGACTGGTTCAGGATCCTAGTTTTGTTTCTTTGTCTTAGTGATTGGTTCAAATTTTGTGTTTTGAAGGTAATCCGATCAACTGGTTTTATGAAAGGACTTTACACAGAAGCTGAAATGAAATCGGATAATGTTAAGGTAGGTATTGGATAGTGGTGGAGGTTTTTCCCCCCCCCCCCCCCCCCCATTTTTATCTTTTTGCTCTGCGTTCTAACAAGAATGATGCTTTTAAATGGCTTTGAAGACAGATGAATGGCATGGGTATTATGACAACACAATTTGAAAATCTGCTTTTTACTTGTTTCTGTTCTCCACAGCTGTACTTTGGCAGCTTTTGAAAAATCTCAGGTGCTAGGTTGCCTGATGCAGACAAAACACATTCTGCTGCTAGGAAGCGGGGGAAGAAGTTGGGATTATGAGAGGAGGCTAGTGCATGTAAGATTGGAGGGGGAATTAAAAAAAAAACCAAGCAAAATAGTTTGGGGGTTGTGTAGATGGGCGAGGGTGGGGAGGTACTGTTGGTAGATGGTGTAATTGGAGGCCTAGTTTTGGGGGGTGGGGGTTGTATGTTGGTACCTTTGGGGGTGGTAGTTATTGGAATAATTGTGTTGGATGGGGTAGTTTTGGCGGGGTAGTTTTGGGAGAATTAAGTATAAATGGGTAGTAGGGTAGTTGATATGGGTTGTTTTAATGGTTTGGGATATTAGGGGGTTTATAGGTAAGTTGTGGGGGATGGTTTTGATGAGGGGCAGTAGGCAGTTTGAAAGGCATAATTCCCTAACTCTTAGATTCTCAAGTGCCTTGGACAGCAATGTAAGAAGGCAAAAAATATGCATTTTCCCAACAGTTAACTCTCTCTGAAAATCTGGTGCAGAGTCGTACTCTTTATCCCAGCCAGGCTTCAGCCCGATTCCCTGCTGGAGAGTTCACAGGCTTAATTCAAAATAAAGGCAATGGGCCCAGTATTCAGAGGAGTTATGCTCCAAACGTTCAGAATTATACATTGGCTTCTTTTGAAAATTTACTAGAGCTGAGAGCTTAACTTGATGCTCAAAATTTACTTAAATTCACTAAATTCCAAACTTTTTGTGTATAAACGGGCAGATTTAGGGTGGGGAGAAAAAGAAGTTTATCACCGATTTTCAGCACTAGGGTAATAAATTAGGCTTGGAAATCTAAGTAAACGAATGGCAGGCCTAAATTTATAAACATACTGGGGAATATTCAGAGCTAGTGGTGGTGAGAAGGTTTTTATTCCAGTATCATCGCTGGCAAAGTTAGACCTGGATATTCAGTGTTTGGCTATATTCAAGCATTGGAATTGACTATTTGGGCCTGACCAGATAGAAGGCAGCCAGTGATACTTGGGCAAATCCTGGCCGATTTTTCAGCTAAGACCAGCATAAGACACGGGGTCCCGGCTGAATATCGGTTGGGACCTGCATAAGGTATCAAGTCGGGTCCACCACCTACCCTGATTGTAATACCCCCCCCCTCTCCCCCCTCTCCAGTATTGGCCCATTCTCAGTAAATACCCCCCCCCCCCAGGCCTAACTTAATCTCTGATTAGTGTAGGGAGAACAGGAACTCCAGGTTCAAAATGGCTGTTATGATCTCTAGCAGCAGTCTTGTGATACTAGATGAGGTAACTCAAAACTTCTGCTAGAGGTTATGGCAATCGTTTTGAAACTGGAGCTGCCAGAGGCATGAGCAAGTGGAAATCGCTCCTGCCCTTCATACTCCAGATCACCAGGGACTATTAAGGTAGACCTTGGGGGGGGGGGGGCACCCTTGGAGAGTGGGCTGATGTTTAGGGGCTTGTCCTTGTACCAGCTGACTTTATTTAGTGCTGGTACCAACATAGTTAACTGGGCAAAGATAGGACCACTTTTTATATGGTCGTATCTGCCCAGTGATCCGGGAACTGGCACTGAATATTGCCAGTGCCTGGATAAGTGCTGTGTCTGCCCCCGGTCTACACTGGCACTACCCAGATAGTGCAGGGGTGGTCAGTGCTATATTCAGTGGTACTGCTCAGTTATGTGTCACTGAATATAAGCAGATAAACGAAAATTGGTAATTTAATTACTTTGAATATCAACCCCATAACTTTTAAACTCCTAAATTTTGTTTTATTGTATTTGATAGGATTCTTTTACTGTCTTTTTGAAGGAATACACCCCAAGGTGGTGAACAGCAAGAATAATCTGGACATAGGCTATAGATGATTATAGCAATGATTATTACAGAAGAACACATTCATATAACTGTACATATTATGGCATAGTATGCTATTTACAATGTCAACACAATACACATTAAAGCTTCTTAATAGATTGCATAGGGTGTACGTATGGAATATATAGACAGATAAGACATAATAACAGGAATTAGTAGAAAATAAGGGAGACTAATTTAAGGACAATTGCAGACAGAAGTAAGAACAGGTGCATAAAAATGATCTCAGAGTAGGCATGGATAAGCAAGTCTTGATACAGGATGTGCATCTGGTGTTAGTCACACACAAGGACTATGTAGTTGCTCCTTCTAGTAAAGGCTTGGGAGAAGCCTGCTTCCTGAAGTAGAGGTTGTCTTGTATCAAGTGAAGCCTTTCAGGGAATATGTTCCAGAATGTGTGAGCTTGAGTGTGAGCTCCAAAGAAGACTCATTGGCAGGTTCACATTGTGTGACTTGCTTTGGAGAAGGTGTGTTGATGGATATTTTTTTGGGAGGGCCTTAATGACCTTGGAGCTGTGTAGAGGGAGATCTGTTCCTTCAGTACTCTGGCCCATTATTTAAAGGCCTTTTAAATTAAGATTGGATATAATTTAAGGTAAATTTTCAGCTGAAAACTTCTGCTCATAAGTTTTGCCTGAAAATAGGGCACAAATTGAGCAGCTCAACTTTTTTGAACATCGGGCTCAATCTTTCTATTCCAAATAATCCAGTCTAGATTTACCTTAAAATCAAGCTCACATACAGTAAGTACTTCACTCTATTTCAGTAGTTCTCAACCCAGTCCTTGGGACATATCGAGTCAGTCAGGATGTAAGGATTTCAGATTTTGCATGGTGTTGCCCCTTGTTACTTTGCCTTCTTGCAAGCCAATTTTTGGTGTAAGAGACTACCTGTATTGTATTTTTCCTTCCTTTAAGAAAGTAGTTTTTCTTCTGTCTATTCAGCTACTTTTCCATACCAAAATACTAAGTGGTGGAATTCCTTGCCAAAAAATGCAAGATCCCAACATGATTACTTGGTTTTCGTAAGTTTTTGAAATCTTTCCTTTTCAAAAGATTGCTGTCAACCGTGGTGCCTAGTCTCCCCCCCTTCCATTCTCTTCAGTATGCTTTATTGAATTTTATGTATTTATGATTCTTTCCTTATGACTTTATGAATTTTATTCCATATTTTGTAATGACTTCTTTTTAGCTTGTTAGCCACAATGAACTTAAAATTGTGCATGAAAATGAGTGCAACCTCAGTTCATGTCCTGTACTTCTACCACCTTCCTGTCTCTAGGAAAGGTTTGCTTGTAGATAAATACCTTTCAAGTATTTGAATATCTGTATCATATCCTCCCTATCTCTCCTTTCCTCCAGGGTAAACATGTTCAGTCATCAAGTCTCTCCTCATACATTTTGTGATGCAGACTCCATAAGTACATAAGTAATGCCACACTGGGAAAAGACCAAGGGTCCATCGAGCCCAGCATCCTGCCCACGACAGCGGCCAATCCAGGCCAAGGGCACCTGGCAAGCTTCCCAAACGTGCAAACATTCTATACATGTTATTCCCGGAATTGTGGATTTTTCCCAAGTCCATTTAGTAGCGGTTTATGGACTTGTCCTTTAGGAAACCGTCTAACCTCCTTTTAAACTCTGCCAAGCTAACCGCCTTCACCACGTTCTCCGGCAACGAATTCCAGAGTTTAAATACGCGTTGGGTGAAGAAAAAGTTTCTCCGATTTGTTTTAAATTTACTACACTGTAGTTTCATCGCATGCCCCCTAGTCCTAGTATTTTTGGAAAGCGTGAACAGACGCTTCACATCCACCTGTTCCACTCCACTCATTATTTTATATACCTCTATCATGTCTCTCCTCAGCCGTCTCTTCTCCAAGCTGAAAAGCCCTGGCCTCCTTAGTCTTTCTTCATAGGGAAGTCGTCCCATCCCCGCTCTCATTTTAGTCGCCCTTCGCTGCACCTTTTCCAATTCCATTATATCTTTCTTGAGATGCGGCGACCAGAACTGAACACAATACTCAAGGTGCGGTCGCACCATGGAGCGATATAACGGCATTATAACATCCTCACACCTGTTTTCCATACCTTTCCTAATAATACCCAACATTCTATTCGCTTTCCGAGCTGCAGCAGCACACTGAACAGAAGGTTTCAGTGTATTATCGACGACGACACCTAGGTCCCTTTCTTGGTCCGTAACTCCTAACGTGGAACCTTGCATGACGTAGCTATAATTCTGGTTCTTTTTTCCCCACATGCATCACCTTGCACTTGCTCACATTAAACGTCATCTGCCATTTAGTCGCCCAGTCTCCCAGTCATAAGGTCCTTCTGTAATTTTTCACAATCCTGTTGCGAGTTAACGACTTTGAATAACTTTGTGTCATCAGCAAATTTAATTACCTTGTTAGTTACTCCCATCTCTAAATCATTTATAAATATATTAAAAAGCAGCGGTCCTAGCACAGACCCCTGAGGAACCCCACTAACTACCCTTCTCCAATGTGAATACTGCCCATTTAACCCCACTCTCTGTTTCCTATCCTTCAACCAGTTTTTAATCCACAATAGGACATTTCCTCCTATCCCATGACCCTCCAATTTCCTCTGTAGCCTTTCATGAGGTACCTTGTCAAACGTCTTTTGAAAATCCAGATACACAATATCAACCGGCTCCCCTTTGTCCACATGTTTGTTTACTCCTTCAAAGAATTGAAGTAAATTGGTCAGGCAAGATTTCCCCACACAAAAGCCGTGCTGACTCGGTCTCAATAATCCATGTCCTCGGATGTGCTCTGTAATTTTGTTTTTAATAATAGCCTCTACCATTTTCCCCGGCACCGACGTCAGACTCACCGGTCTATAATTTCCCAGATCTCCCCTGGAACCTTTTTTAAAACTGGGCGTTATATTGGCCACCCTCCAATCTTCTGGTACCACGCTCTATTTTAAGGATAAAATTGCATATCACTAACAGTAACTCCGCAAGCTCATTTTTCAGTTCTATCAGTACTCTAGGATGAATACCATCCGGTCCAGGAGATTTGCTACTCTTCAGTTTGCTGAACTGCCCCATTACGTCCTCCAGGTTTACCGTGAAGTCAGTAAGTTTCTCCATTTGAAATATCATTTCCGACACCGGTATCCCACTTAAATCTTCCTTGGTGAAGACCGAAGCAAAGAATTCATTCAATCTCTCCGTTATGTCTTTGTCTTCCTTGATGGCCCCTTTTACTCCTTGGTCATCCAGCGGCCCAACCGATTCTTTTGCTGGCTTCCTGCTTTTAATATACCGAAAAAAGTTTTTACTATGCTTTTTTGCCTCTAATGCTATCTTTTTTTTCGCAATCCCTCTTGGCCTTCTTTATCTGTGCCTTGCATTTGCTTTGACACTCCTTATGCTGCTTCTTGTTATTTTCAGACGGTTCCTTCTTCCATTTTCTGAAGGCATTTCTTTTAGCCCTAATAGCTTCCTTCACCTCACTTTTCAACCAGGCCGGCTGTCTTTTGGAGTTCCGGCTTTCTTTTCTAATTTGTGGAATATGTTTGGCCTGGGCCTCCAGGATGGTATTTTTGAACAGCATCCATGCCTGTTGTACAGTTTTTACCCTCTCAGTTGTCCCCTAAGTTTTTTTTCCACCGTTCTTCTCATTTTATCATAGTCTCCTTTTTTAAAGTTAAACGCTAACGTATTTGACTTCCTGTGTATAGTTACTTCAAGGTCGATATCAAAACTGATCATATTATGATCACTGTTATCAAGCGGCCCCAGTACCATAACGTCCTTCACCAGATCATGCGCTCCGTACCATTTTCGTAGTTTTCCTCTGGACCGCTTCAAGTCTTTTTACGTCCTTAGCAAGATATGGTCTCCAAAACTGAACACAATACTAAGAAGTAGGGCTTCACCAACGACTTGTACAGGGGCATCAACACCACAGAGTGGTTTTCTTTTGGCATCTCAATCTTCATACTTTCCTCCTCGGGTGTGGGCACAGTCATCCTCCCTCTTAGGCCCTGAACTGTTTTAGAAAATAACATAAAAACTTAAGAGTAGCCATACTGGGTCAGACCAATGGTCCATGTAGCCCAGTATCCTGCTTCCAACAGTGGCCAAGCCAGGTCCACAAGTACCTGGCAGAAACCCAAATCGTGGCAACATTCCATGCTGCCAATCTCAGGGCAAGCAGTTGCTTCCCCATGTTTGTCTCAATAGCAGACTATGGACTTTTCCTCCAGGAACTTGTCCAAACCTTTTTTTAAACCCAGATGACTGCTGTTCTCCGAGGACAAGCAGGCTTACCATTCTCACAAGTGGGATCACTGGCTCCCTATCCGTTTTCACATCCTGTTCAAACTTCTTCTACTAACCTATAAATGTACTCACTCTGCTGCTCCCCAGTATCTCTCCACACTCGTCCATCCCTACACCCCTTCCCGTGCACTCCGCTCCATGGATAAATCCTTCTTATCTGTTCCCTTCTCCACTACTGCCAACTCCAGACTTCGCGCCTTCTGTCTCGCTGCACCCTACGCCTGGAATAAACTTCCTGAGCCCCTACGTCTTGCCCCATCCTTGGCCACCTTTAAATCTAGACTGAAAGCCCACCTCTTTAACATTGCTTTTGACTCGTAACCACTTGTAACCACTCGCCTCCACCTACCCTCCTCTCTTCCTTCCCGTTCACATTAATTGATTTGATTTGTTTACTTTATTTATTTTTTGTCTATTAGATTGTAAGCTCTTTGAGCAGGGACTGTCTTTCTTCTATGTTTGTGCAGTGCTGCGTATGCCTTGTAGCACTATAGAAATGCTAAATAGTAGTAGTAGTAGGGTTGACGCATCCCATGTCGGCCGGTAAAATACCAGAGAGACTAAAGGGAGCTTTCTGGAGTGTGAGCAGCACCCCACTGTGCAAGTGCGTGTGCCTTCCCGACCACAGTTTTGTTTTCTCCGCGTAAGGAGTGGCTGCTTTTTCTGCCAGTTCCTCACACATCCGGAGAGAGCTATTTTTTTGTGCCTTTTGGTGGTTTTCGCTACCTGCGTCTCTTTTACTCCTTTTCGTTTTGTTTAAAAAAAAAAAAATTCCTTAAAGTTTTTTGGCCTGTGTTTAAGTTTCTGTTCTTTTCGGTATGGGCTGTATTTAGGCCTGCTTGGTCGGGTCTCCTTTTTGTGCCTTTTTCCCTATTTTTAGGCACTATCGCGACTTTTAATTTCACTGAAGCCATTTTTCCATCCATGTCATTGAAGACTCCCAGTGGCTTCAGGCACTGTACCTGGTGCAACCGGACCATCTCAGGAAAAGACACCCATTCTAGGTGTCTATGGTGCCTCAGGCCCGACCATAGCCCTGCCAATTGTGTCCTTTGTCTTTGTATGAAGAAAAGGACCCAAATTTCCCGAGAGGCTCAACACGAAAAGAGTTTTGGGGCCAGATCCGGTTCTTCAACATTGGCATCGAGGTCGGAGGTGTCGGTGTCGACATCGAGTGCTGCACCTACATCAGGAGTCACGGTAGGCATGGCTGCTATGAGACCCTGAAACACTGGGAGCAGTGAGGCATCGAGTGGGTCTTCACCTGTCTTGAGGCCTCCTACTGTGCAGGCCCCTAGGGACCGTCCATAGTTGGACCTGACCCCAAGGCGACATGAGGATTCAACGTCATCCTTGTTGGCACCGAGGAGCATGGGTGTGACGTGCATTGGGCGAAGGCCAAGAAGCACTGTCACCGATTTCCATAGGCACTCGGTGCCGGGAGCTCTGGTGCGCCGAGGGATTCTGCACCCGAGAAGCGTCAACACTGGGAGGGATCGTTCCCCCTCCATTCAAGATGTGCTTATGCTTATTTCTCCCAGTAGCTGGGATCCTGCTCCCACACCCCAGGTGATTCGGCAACCTGAGCTCCAACTGGCCCCTCAACCTTTACCGATGGCGGTTCTCAATAAGTGTATCTGGGCCTTGCTCCCTGAGCTTTTGGAGGGATTGATACAGTGATGTGCATTGGGGGTGCTTGTGCCTGCAGTGCCTTCTGCTGCAGCCCCACCAGGTCCCCAGCCCGCGGTGCAGTCTCCAGCGCCCCTTTCTGCCCCAGTGTCGATTGCCACCCAGGCCGATACCCCTTCGACATCGGTGGAGGAAGCTTCGCTGGAGTCGAAGCGGGAGCCAACTCCTCAACACCATCCCCGAGGGTATGGGTCCTCGATGTTGAGGCGGGCCCAGTCTTGGACATCCTTGAGGGAAATGCTGTCCGATACCGAGGAGGAGCCCTCATGGGATTCCTTCTGAGCCCTCCCCTCCACCTGAGAGGAGACTCTCTCCACCTGAGAGCCTCTCTTTCACCTCTTTTGTATGAGAAATAGCTGAGGCCGTTCCATTCCCCATAGAAATGGAGGAGGAGCCCAGGGCTAAGATGCTTGAGGTCCTGGGCTACATCTCCCCTACTAAGGAGGCAGTGATGGCTCCTCTCCATGAGGTACTCAAGGAAGTCCTCATTAGGAACTGGGCATCCCCTCTATCCCTGTGGTCCCCAAGAAAATTGACACCCAGTATCGGATCCACAGGGAACCTAGGTTGGTGAGGTCTCAGTTACCCCACGACTCCATGGTGGTGGATGCCGCTCTCAAAAAAGCCAGGAGTACTAGGGACTATGCCTTGGCTCCTCCAGGCAGAGAAGCTAGAACCCTGGACTCTTTTGGGAGCAAGGGATGAGCTTTTGACTAGCTCTAGCAGAGCATAGCCACTGTTAAAGTGCCTGTCCTGGATGACTTGCCAGTTGGGGGGAGGTTAATGTTTTTTCACCAAAGGTGACCTCTCATAACCTACAACCGGTGGGTTCTTGAAATAGTCCGGCTCGGATACACTCTGTTTGCTTTCCAAGCCTCCAGATTGTCCACCGAGAGCCCATTCATTCAGCTCTTAGCACAAGCAGGTACTTGCAGAAGAACTCTGCCCTTCTCAAGGCCCATGCGGTTGAGCCTGCTCCGCCAGGGGAAGAAGGACAGGGATTCTATTGCAGGTACTTCCTTGTGCAGAAAAAGACATGGGGGATGTGTCCCATCCTAGATCTAAGGGCTCTGAACAAGTTCCTCGTCCAAGAAAAGTTCAGGATGGTTTTCCTAGGCACCCTTCTTCTCATGATCAGGGAAACTATTGGCTGTGCTCTCTGGACTTGAAGGATGCATATACACACATCCCGATACTTCCAGCCCACCGGAAGTATCTTCAGTTTCGGCTGGGAATAAATCACTTTCAATACTGTGTATTGCCCTTTAGCCTCTTGTCAGCTCCCAGGGTTTTTACGAAATGTGTAGTGTTAGTCGCAGCGTCCCTACGCAGACTGGGAGTTCATGTGTTCCCTTATCTTGACGATTGGCTGGTGAAGAGATCCTTGGAGGAAGGTGCTCGGGAGTCCAAGCAGATGTCTATTTGGGTGCTGGAGCTACTAGGGTTCGTGATAAACTACCCCCTCCCATCGCCATCCTTCTCAACAATTGGAATTCATATGAGCCCTGCTCGATACGAAGAATGTCCGAGTTTACCTTCCCCAAACGCGTGCGGACAATCTTCTTTCACTAGCGTCTCAAGTTCAGACATCACAGCAGGTCACAGCTTGGCAGATGTTGAGATTGTAACATAGTAGCATAGTAAATGACGGCAGATAAAGACCTGTAGGTCCATCCAGTCTACCCAACAAGATAAGCTCATATGTATATCCGAGTTTGACTTGTTCTTGCCGTTCTCAGGGCACAGACCATAGGAGTTTGCCCAGCGCTTTTCTTGTACTAAAAGTTCTGAAGCTAATGTCGAAGCCCTTAAAATTTACACTCAAGCCCATCCATATCTATTCAGTCACAGTCAGGACGTAGACCGTAGAAGTCTGCCCAGCACCGGTTTTGCTTCCCAATTACCGGTGTCGCCACCCAATCTCAGATTCCGTGGATCTATTCCTTCTAAACAGGATTCCTTTTTGTTTATCCCACACATATTCGAATTCCATTACTGTTTTTATCTTCACCACCTCCCTTTGGAGGGCATTCCATGTATCCACCACCGTGAAAAATATTTCCTGACATTACTCCTGAGTCTGCCCCCCTTCAACCTCAATTCATGTCCTCTAGTTCTACCACCTTCCCATCTCCGGAAAAGGTTTGTTTGCAGATTAATACCTTTCAAATATTTGAACGTCTGTATCATGTCACCCCTGTTTCTCCTTTCCTCCAAGGTATACATGTTCAGGTCAGCAAGTCTCTCCTCGTACGGTTTGCAGCGCAAATCCCATACCATTTTTGTAGCTTTTCTTTGCACCGGTGGGTTTTTCAAATTGTCTGGTCAGGTTATACCCTCAATCTGGAATCCAAACCTCCAAATTGTCCACTGGCAGCTCATTCTTACAGTTCCCAGCACAAGCAGGTACTTGCAGAGGAACTCAACGCCCTTCTACATGCCCAAATGGTTGAAGCCGTCCCACCAGGGGAAGGAGGGGCTGGGATTCTATTCAAGCTACTTCCTTGTGCAAAAGAAAACAGGGGGGGGGGGGGGATGCATCCCATCCTGAACAAATTTCTAGTCTGAGAAAAGTTCAGGATGGTTTCCCTAGGCACCCTTCTTCCCATGATTCAGGAAAACGATTGGCTATGCTCTCTGCACTTAAAGGATGCTTGCATCCACATCTCAATACTTCCAGCTCACAGGAACACAGCACTTTCAGTACTGTGTGCTGCATTTTTGACTGGTGTCTGCGCCCAGAGTGTTTACCAAATGCCTAGCGGTAGTTGAAGTGTCACTACACAGACTGGGAGTGCATGTGTTTCCTTATCTTGACGATTGGCTGGTGAAGAGCACCTCGAAGGAGGGTGCTCTGGAGTCCATACTAATGACTATTCGGGTGCTAGAACTACTGAGGTTTGTCATAAATTATCCCAAGTCCCATCTCACCCCAGTCCAAAATTTGGAATTCATTGGAGCCCTGTTGAACACTGACAGCTCGAGCTTATCTTCCAGAGGCAAGGGCGGACAACCTTCTGTCCCTGGTGTCCATGGTTCAAGCGTCACAGCAGGTCACGGCTCGGCAGATGTTGAGACTTCTGGGGCACATGACCTCTACAGTTCATGTAACGCCCATGGCACGTCTACATATGAGATCAGCTCAATGGACCCTAGCTTCCCAGTGGTATCAAGCTGCGGGGGATCTAGAGGATTCTCTTCAGTGGTGGACAGTTCGATCCAATTTGACCATGGGGCGACCATTCCAAGTTCCTCAGCCACAGAAAGTGCTGACGACGGATGCACCTCTTCTGGGGTGGGGAGCTCATGTAGATGGGCTCAACACTCAGGGAGCCTGGTCCTTTCAGGAAAAAAAGTCTGCAGACCAACCTCCTGGAATTAAGAGTGATCTGGAATGCTCAAAAAGTTTTTGCAGTATAACCAGTATCAGCAGTGAAGTAAACTAATACAAGACAAAAAATGACACTGCAAAAGGTGGCTCAATGGCTGTAAAATTACTACTACTACTACTACTACTTAACATTTCTAAAGCGCTACTAGGGTTACGCAGCGCTGTACAATTTAACATGGAAGGACAGCCCCTGCTCAAGGAGCTTACAATCTAAGAGACAAATGTAAAGTCAATCTGATAGGTCAGGCAGATTGGGGCAGTCTATATGTTCGAAAGGTTAGGTTCCGAAAGCAGCATTGAAGAGGTGAGCTTTAAGCAAGGATTTGAAGATGGGTAGGGAGGGGGCTTTGCGTAGGGGTTCAGGAAGATTGTTCCAGGCATAGGGTGAGGCAAGGTAAAATGGGTGGAGCCTGGAGTTGGCAGTGGTGGAGAAGGGTACTGAGAGGAGGGATTTGTCATGTGAGCGGAGGTTACGGGCAGGAACGTAGGGGGAGATGAGGGTAGAGAGGTAGTGAGGAGCAGCAGAGTGAGTGCATTTGTAAGTAAGGAGGAGAAGCTTGAATTGTATGCGGTATCTGATCGGAAGCCAGTGAAGTGACCTGAGGAGAGGGGTGATATGAGAATAACGGTTTTGGCGGAATATAAGACATGCGGCAGAGTTCTGAACGGATTGAAGGGGGGATAGATGGCTGAGTGGGAGACCAGTGAGCAGTAGGTTGCAGTAGTCAAGGCGAGAGGTAATGAGGGCGTGGACGAGGGTTCGGGTGGTGTGCTCAGTGAGTAAAGGGTGAATTTTGTTGATGTTGAAGAGGAAGAAGCGACAGGTTTTGGCAGTCTGCTGGATATGCGCAGAGAAGGAGAGGGAGGAGTCAAAGATGACTCCAAAGTTGTGGGCAGAAGAGACTGGGAGGATGAGGGTGCCATCAACCGAGATAGAGAGTGGAGGAAGAGGAGAAGTGGGTTTAGGTGGAAAGACGAGGAGCTCGGTCTTGGACATGTTCAACTTCAGGTGGCGGTTGGACATCCAGGCAGCAATGTCGGATAGGCAGGCCGATACCTTGGCTTGGGTCTCTGCTGTGATGTCTGGTGTGGAGAGATAGAGCTGGGTGTCATCAGCATAAAGATGATACTGGAAACCATGAGATGAGATTAGTGAGGTGTAGATAGAGAAGAGAAGGGGTCCAAGGACAGATCCCTGGGGAACTCCAACAGATAGCGGGATGGGAGTGGAGGAAGATCCATGAGAGTATACCCTGAAGGTGCGGTGGGAGAGATAGGAGGAGAACCAGGAGAGGACAGAGCCCTGGAACCCAAATGAGGCCAGAGTGGCAAGAAGTAAATCGTGATTGACAGTGTCAAAAGCGGCGGAAAGATCGAGGAGGATGAGGATAGAGTAGTGGCCTCTGGATTTGGCCAGGAGCAAGTCATTGCAGACTTTAGAGAGTGCTGTTTCTGTCGAGTGGAGAGGGCGAAAGCCGGATTGGAGTGGATCGAGGATGGCATGAGAGGAGAGAAAATCGAGGCAGCAGCTGTGAACGGCGCGCTCAAGTATTTTGGAGAGGAAGGGTAAGAGAGAGATGGGGCGATAGTTGGAGGGGCAGGTAGGGTCAAGTGAAGGTTTTTTGAGGAGAGGTGTGACTACGGCGTGCTTGAAGGTGTCAGGGACAGTTATAAATGAAGAGAATCTTTCAGAAACCTGTCGGACCTCACGTCCCAGGTTCTCAAAGGGTATTAGACGAGCCGTTGACTTGTTTCTATCAGGGATTTTTAGACTCTTCTTTTTAATATTTTTTTTAGTGCTCAATGTGAAGTTTTTAAATATAGCAATTTTGTCTGCAACCAATTCATGTACGGGAAAGCGCCAAAACAGTGAAATGCAACACTTAGCTTAAAGGCTTTCAGAGATCATCTGTGCAACCAAGTAATCTTAATTCAGACAGACAATTAGGTTGCCATGTACTACACCAACAAGCAGGGGGGCACTGGATCTTGCCCTCTGTGTCAGGAAGCCGTCCAGATGTGGCTTTGGGCACGCCGTCACGGCATGTTTCTCCAAGCCACTTATCTGGCAGGTGTAAACAATAGTCTGGCTGACAGGTTGAGCAGGATAATGCAACCTGATTTTTATGGGGAAAACCACCCCGTGGATCCCCTCTGGTATGTTGCTTAGGTGGCCACATACCAGAGAGGTTTCCTAGAAGGCTAAGATCTGTAATCTGAATTGCGCTTATCTGACTCTCTATTACTGTATGTGTACCTAGACTCCTTCTAATAACCATCTCTGCTAAAGGGTTTAATTAAACATTTAAATATTGTATAGGAAAGAATAAGAAGGCAGGTTGCAAGAAGATTCAGCTTTGTTATTACTCACCACAATAATACAGTAGGATCAGATATAGGAACAGGTGGGGTGGTCGGACAGACAGCATCTCAATTTGGCACGTCCAGGAGATCTTCTGCCGCACCCAAATTTTCCCTGTCTTTTATACTCTCTTGGACCCATTCAAACTAATGGGTTTACATTTACTCCAATGTTAAGTTGTTTATTCCAAACTCACTTAACCACAACCTCCTAACCAGAAAAATGCCCCCGCCTTTATCTCAACTGTAACTTCCCCATTCTTGCACCTGTTATGATATTTCAGAAAGCCATTTTTTCTAACTTAGATGCAGAAATAAGAGAATCCATTTTGTATCTTGTGACAGTTTCCATTTTGATTTCAGTTTCCTTGACCTATCTTTTCCAATTCAGGTCATTTAGGCTTCAATCTAGGCTGCCAGCCAGGCCTTGCTTTTCCAAGAAGGTTCCAGCTGTACTAGCCTTTAGATTTCAGACTTGGCTAGAGTTTCTAATAGCCTGAAACTAAGGTTTGACCTCCCACCCTTCCGGTGGGTGTGTCTGGCTGTACCATATTTCTACATTCCCCTCTTGCTGCCCCTATCGATAGGGGGCAGCATACACACAGCATCTAGGTGTTTCCATCCATTCCAGAAGGTGCTACCTCATCACATGAGAGGGCTTTTGATATTTAAAATTTTAGGTGTAGGGTAAAACAAGGAACCTGAATCACAAATATCGGTCTAGTAGCCCAGGGAGCATTTTCATGCTTACTCCTACCCCTCTATCTAAATCTGCGGTCAAGCGTGGATGGAAGTACAACTATGCACATGGAATTATCTTTCTCATTGATATGCAAGCTTGGTTATATTTTGACAAAAATAACGAGTATGATTGATAATATATATATTGCTAAATTATTTCTCTAAGCAGATTATATAGGTATACACTTTCTATAGACTATGCATTGATTCTCCGAGGACAAGCAGGCTGCTTGTTCTCACTGATGGGTGACGTCCACGGCAGCCCCTCCAATCGGAAACTTCACTAGCAAAGGCCTTTGCTAGTCCTCGCGCGCCCATGCGCACTGCGCATGCGCGGCCGTCTTCCCTGTTTGCGCCGTTCGCACCCCTTAAGTTGACCCTCGCGTGTCTTTTGACTTTCGCTTCTAAAAAAAAAAAAAAAAGGGATTTCGGAGAAGGGCCTTTCGGTCTTTTTCCCCTTCCCGTATTTCGAGTTTTTGCCCCGTTAAGTTTTCTTTCATTTTCGGGGTAGGCCCTTTTGAGGCCTCGAGTTTTTTCTCCCCTTCTTTTTGGTGCCTTACCGCAATTACGAGTTTTGATTTCGCCGGCGTGATTTTTCCGCCCATGTCATCGAAGTCTCCCAGCGGCTTCAAGAAGTGCACCCAGTGCGCCCGGGTAATCTCGCTCACTGATAGGCACGCGTCGTGTCTTCAGTGTCTGGGGGCTGGGCACCGCCCGCAGGCCTGTAGTCTTTACGCCCTTTTAGAGAAAAGGACTCAGGTAGCGAGATTGGCCCAGTGGAACGTGTTGTTCTCGGGCTCTTCGTCGGCATTGGCACCGGGAGTATCGAGTGCATCGACGTCGACAGCGTCAAGACCTCCGCCCTCGGCCGTGACTGTATCGATTGCATCGTCGGGGCATCGTTGGTACCGAGACATCGAAAGTCGGCGTCGGTGGTACCGGGACCTCCACTAGTGCTGATGTCGTCGGACGGTGGTGCTTCGACTGGAGTGCAGGTGAGGGCTGTCCATTCCCCTGCTGGTGGCGGTGAGCCTTCGCGTGGGTCTCCCCCTACCCTGAGGGCTGCTGCGGTACAGCCCCCGCCCCCCTCCCCCCGGGACCGACCTTCTTCGACCTCGGCCCCGAGGAAGCGACGGCTGGATTCTACGTCCTCCTCGTCGGTACCGGGAAGCTCCGGTGACATGCTTCGTTTGAAAAAGTCAAAGAAACATCGACACCGGTCTCCTTCCCGCGTCGGTACCTAGAACTCTGGGTCACCGAGGGAGTCGGCACCCAGTAGGCATCGGCACCGGGAGGACCGCTCACCCTCTGTTCAGGAGGTGTCGATGCGCTCCACCTTGGACAGCCCGGAACAGCCTCCACGCCCGGAACAGACTCTGACTTCGACGCCTGCATCGGCTTCCATGTCTTTCTCCACAGCCGCCCTGCACGAGAGTCTCCGGGCCGTTCTCCCAGAGATCCTGGGAGAGCTGTTGCGCCTTTCTCCTCCGGTACCGGGGGTGTTTGCGCCACCGGTACCGTCGAGTGAGGCGCCAGCTGGCCCCTTGCCCGGGGTGAGGTCTCCGACATCGGTGCCACTTGCGGTACCGACTGCGGTCGCCTCCCAGGAAGGCTCCCCGACGACGTCGGCGGAGGGAGCTTCGCCGGTGCGGGTGAGGGAGTCTACCTCTCGACGCTCACACCGTGGCCGTGTTTCCACGGAGTCGAGCCGGGCACGGCTTCAGACTCAGGTTCATGAACGTGTCTGATACCGATGGTGAGGCCTCGTGGGAGGAGGCGGAGGACATCAGATATTTCTCTGACGAGGAGTCTGATGGCCTTCCTTCTGATCCCATCCCTCCCCTGAAAGGCAGCTTTCTTCTCCCGAGAGTCTGTCTTTTGCGGCCTTTGTCCAGGAGATGTCTACGGCCATCCCCTTCCCGGTGGTTGTGGAGGACGAGCCCAGGGCTGAAATGTTTGAGCTCCTGGACTATCCTTCTCCACCTAAGGAAGCGTCCACAGTACTCATGCATCATATCCTCAAAAAGACATTGCTGGCGAACTGGACCAAGCCTTTAAGTAATCCCCACATTCCCAAGAAGATCGAGTCCCAGTACCGGATCCATGGGGACCCAGAGCTGATGCGCACTCAGTTGCCTCACGACTCTGGAGTTGTGGATTTGGCCCTAAAGGAGGCTAAGAGTTCTAGGGAGCATGCTTCGGCGCCCCCGGGCAAGGACTCTAGAACCTTAGACTCCTTTGGGAGGAAGGCCTACCATTCTTCTATGCTCGTGGCCAAAATCCAGTCTTACCAGCTCTACACGAGCATACACATGCGGAATAATGTGCGGCAGTTGGCGGGCTTGGTGGACAAGCTCCCTCCTGAGCAAGCCTAGCCATATCAGGAGGTGGTCAGGCAGCTGAAGGCGTGCAGAAAATTCCTGGCCAGAGGGGTGTATGACACCTTTGATGTTGCGTCCAGGGCCGCTGCTCAAGGTGTGGTGATGCACAGACTCTCATGGCTGCGTGCCTCCGACCTGGAGAATAGGATCCAGCAGCGGATTGCGGACTCGCCTTGCCGTGCGGATAATATTTTTGGAGAGAAGGTCGAACAGGTGGTACAGCAGCTCCACTAGCGGGATACCGCTTTCGACAAGTTCTCCCGCCGGCAGCCTTCAAGGAAGGAAGGAAGGAAGACTGTTCCCTACTCTTCTGGTAAGCGTAGGTACAATCCTCCTTCTCGACAGCCTGCGGCCCTGGCTAAGCCCCAGCGCGCTCGCTCTCGTCAGCAGCGTGCGCCTCAGCAAGGCCCCTCGGCTCCCCAGCAAAAGCAAGGGACGAGCTTTTGACTGGCTCCAGCAGAGCATAGCCGACATCAATGTGTCAGTGCCGGGCGATCTGCCGGTCGGGGGGAGGTTGAAACTTTTTCACCAAAGGTGGCCTCTCATAACCTCCGACCAGTGGGTTCTCCAAATAGTCCGGCAAGGATACACCCTCAATTTGGTTTCCAAACCTCCAAATTGCCCACCGGGAGCTCAATCCTACAGCTTCCAGCACAAGCAGGTACTTGCAGAGGAACTCTCCGCCCTTCTCAGCGCCAATGCAGTCGAGCCCGTGCCATCCGGGCAAGAAGGGCTGGGATTCTATTCCAGGTACTTCCTTGTGGAAAAGAAAACAGGGGGGATGCGTCCCATCCTAGACCTAAGGGCCCTGAACAAATATCTGGTCAAAGAAAAGTTCAGGATGCTTTCCCTGGGCACCCTTCTTCCCATGATTCAGGAAAATGACTGGCTATGCTCTGTTGACTTGAAGGACGCCTACACGCACATCCCGATACTGCCAGCTCACAGACAGTATCTGCGATTTCAGCTGGGCACACGTCACTTCCAGTACTGTGTGCTACCCTTTGGGCTCGCCTCTGCACCCAGAGTATTCACGAAGTGCTTGGCTGTAGTAGCAGCGGCGTTTTGCAGGCTGGGAGTGCACGTGTTCCCCTATCTCGACGATTGGCTGGTGAAGAACACATCCGAGGCAGGAGCTCTACAGTCCATGCAGATGACTATTCGCCTCCTGGAGCTACTGGGGTTTGTGATAAATTATCCAAAGTCCCATCTTCTCCCAGTGCAGAGACTCGAATTCATAGGAGCTCTGCTGGATTCTCGGACGGCTAGTGCCTATCTCCCAGAGGCGAGAGCCAACAACTTGTTGTCCCTCGTCTCTCGGGTGCGAGCGTCCCAGCAGATCACAGCTCGGCAGATGTTGAGATTGCTGGGCCACATGGCTTCCACAGTTCATGTGACTCCCATGGCCTGCCTTCACATGCGATCTGCTCAATGGACCCTAGCTTCCCAGTGGTTTCAGGCTGCTGGGGATCTAGAAGATGTGATCCACCTGTCCACGAGTTTTCTCAAATCCCTGTATTGGTGGACGATTTGGTCCAATTTGACACTGGGACGTCCTTTCCAAATTCCTCAACCACAAAAAGTGCTGACTACGGATGCGTCTCTCCTGGGGTGGGGAGCTCATGTTGATGGACTTCACACCCAAGGAAGCTGGTCCCTCCAGGAACGCGATCTGCAGATCAATCTCCTTGAGTTACGAGCGATCTGGAACGCTCTGAAGGCTTTCAGAGATCGGTTGTCCCACCAAATTATCCAAATTCAGGCAGACAACCAGGTTGCCATGTATTAAATCAACAAGCAGGGGGGCACCGGATCTCGCCCCCTGTGTCAGGAAGCCGTCAGCATGTGGCTTTGGGCTCGCCGTCAGGGCATGGTGCTCCAAGCCACATACCTGGCAGGCGTAAACAACAGTCTGGCCGACAGACTGAGCAGGATTATGCAACCTCACGAGTGGTCGCTCAACTCCCGAGTAGTGCGACAGATCTTCCAGGTGTGGGGCAGATCTCTTTGCATCTCGAGCCAACCACAAGGTCCCTCAGTTCTGTTCCAGGCTTCAGGCCAACGGCAGACTGGCACCGGATGCCTTCCTCCTGGACTGGGGGGAGGATCTCCTGTATGCTTATCCTCCCATACCTCTGGTGGGGAAGACTTTGTTGAAACTCAAGCAAGACCGAGGCACCATGATTCTGATTGCTCCCTGTTGGCCGCGTCAGATCTGGTTCCCTCTTCTTCTGGAGTTATCCTCCGAAGAACCGTGGAGATTGGAGTGTTTTCCGACCCTCATCACACAGGACGAAGGGGCGCTTCTGCATCCCAACCTCCAGTCTCTGGCTCTCACGGCCTGGATGTTGAGAGCGTAGACTTTGCCTCTTTGGGTCTGTCAGAGGGTGTCTCCCGCATCTTGCTTGCTTCCAGGAAAGATTCCACTAAGAGGAGTTACTTCTTTCTATGGAGGAGGTTTGCCGTCTGGTGTGACAGCAAGGCCCTAGATCCTCGTTCTTGTCCTACACAGACCCTGCTTGAATACCTTCTGCACTTGTCTGAGTCTGGTCTCAAGACCAACTCTGTAAGGGTTCACCTTAGTGCAATCAGTGCATACCATTACCATGTGGAAGGTAAACCGATCTCAGGACAGCCTTTAGTTGTTCGCATCATGAGAGGTTTGCTTTTGTCAAAGCCCCCCGTCAAACCTCCTACAGTGTCATGGGATCTCAATGTCGTTCTCACCCAGCTGATGAAACCTCCTTTTGAGCCACTGAACTCCTGCCATCTGAAGTACTTGACCTGGAAGGTCATTTTCTTGGTGGCAGTTACTTCAGCTCGTAGAGTCAGTGAGCTTCAGGCCCTGGTAGCCCAGGCCCCTTACACCAAATTTCATCATAACATAGTAGTCCTCCGCACTCACCCTAAGTTCTTGCCAAAGGTAGTGTCGGAGTTCCATCTGAACCAGTCAATTGTCTTGCCAACATTCTTTCCCCGTCCTCATTCCTTCCCTGCTGAACGTCAGCTGCACACATTGGACTGCAAAAGAGCATTGGCCTTCTACCTGGAGCGGACACAGCCCAACAGACAGTCCGCCCAATTGTTTGTTTCTTTTGATCCTAACAGGAGGGGAGTGGCTGTGGGAAAACGCACCATATCCAATTGGCTAGCAGATTGCATTTCCTTCACTTACGCCCAGGCTGGGCTGGCTCTTGAGGGTCATGTCACGGCTCATAATGTTAGAGCCATGGCAGCATCAGTGGCCCACTTGAAGTCAGCCACTATTGAAGAGATCTGCAAAGCTGCGACGTGGTCATCTGTCCACACATTCACATCGCATTACTGCCTGCAGCAGGATACCCGACGTGACAGTCGGTTCGGGCAGTCAGTGCTTCAGAATCTGTTCGGGGTTTAGAATCCACCTCCACCCCCCCAGGCCCATGTTTATTCTGTTCCAGGCTACACTCTCAGTTAGTTGGATAAATTGTTAGGTCAATCTCACTTATGTCCTCGCCGTTGCGAGGCCCAATTGACCATGTTTGTTGTTTTGAGTGAGCCTGGGGGCTAGGAATACCCCATCAGTGAGAACAAGCAGCCTGCTTGTCCTCGGAGAAAGCGAATGCTACATACCTGTAGAAGGTATTCTCCGAGGACAGCAGGCTGATCGTTCTCAGAATCCCGCCCGCCTCCCCTTTGGAGTTGTGTCTTCCCTTGTCTTTGTCTTGCTACATACGGGACTGACGAACACGAGCCGGTTCGGGTGGGAAGACGGCCGCGCATGCGTGGTGCGCATGGGTGCGCGAGGACTAGCAATGGCCTTTGCTAGTAAAGTTTTCCGATTGAAGGGGCTGCCGTGGACGTCACCCATCAGTGAGAACAATCAGCCTGCTGTCCTCGGAGAATACCTTCTACAGGTATGTAGCATTCGCTTTCTCCAAGGACAAGCAGGCTTCCAATTCTCACAAGTGGGTAGGCGATCTGCATTGCCCAAGATTTGGCATTAGTCAGCATAGAAAAAACTTCAAGAGCCTTCTGGGTCGTTAGCTGCATCCCACTGCGCGTGCGTGGAACGCCTTCCCGCCCGCAGCACATCTGCTTCACTTTAGTTTGTTCTTTTCCACGCCCAGGAAGAGCCTTTACCACGCGTTTTTCTTATGATTTTCTTTCATTATTTAAAAAAAAAATCCTTTCCTCTTACCTTCTTAGTTTTTGTTCCTGTGTTTAAATTTTCTTTGTTTTTTCGTTGCGGGTCCCATTTAGACCTGCTCAGACGGGTTTACTATTTTTGTGCCTTTTCCTTTTGTTTTCAGGCACAATTGCGACTTTTGATTTTACCAGAGCCATTTTCCGTTCCATGTGATCGAAGACTCCCAGTGGCTTCAAGCGGTTTCACTTTTTCCTTGTGATGTCTTCACAGCCTTGTCAGTACAGGTCTCGCTATGCTAAGCAGAGAGCAGCGTCAGGAAAATGTTGGCGGAGTGTTCTGTGGTCATTTTAGCGGAACAGCCTTTTTGGCAGCGAACTGTTGTTTTCCTGCACTGTGCAATCGTGGCCTCTCTCTCCTCAGCTGATGTTCTCCGATGAGGATTTCATGCTCCCGTGGCCATTTTAAATCGGCATGATTGGCTCCCACGGCTATGAGATCCATGCTGCCTCTTCAAGCTGGGTATATTTCTGGACCTTCTACATGTGCTGGTAAGGTTTCTGGCAGTATTATAACTTCTGGGCCTCTGGTGCGTTTTTTTCCTATCATGTTTTTTTTTTCAGTGCATCAAGCCTGTATTCTGCAAAGGTCTCCTCTGTACTCACCACCTTCTGCCCATCTCAGCGCAGTTGAAGGTTTATGGGTCCTTGCAAGCTTCTTAGCCTACTACTACTACTATTTAGCATTTCTTTTTTTTATTATTTATGTTTATTATTATTTCAATAAATCACAAGTAAATTACTTGACAGAAAAAAGCAGCTAAAGAATACAAATTTACGGAAAATTCCTCACAAATGAAATTAAGAAAAACATCTCCTTTTTAGTGCTTTAAAGTCCACAAATAGGGAGTCCAAGTTTTCAATAACTGGAGATATAAGGAAAAGAAATTCAACATTTCAAATATACTAGAACCAAAAACAAGATATCAGCATTACAGGCATGGTATATATTCACTTATTGAGCTCTCTTAGATGTTAAAAAGGAACATAATTGGGAGGGGTCAAAATACACATATTTGACATTCTGATAATTAACCAAACATTTACATGGATATTTTAAATAAAAAGTTGCTCCTAATTGGAGCGTCTCCTGTTTCAACTGCACTATTTAGCATTTCTATAGCGCTACAAGGCGTACGCAGCGCTGCACAAACATAGAAGAAAGACAGTCCCTGCTCAAAGAGCTTACAATCTAATAGACAAAAAATAAATAAAGTAAGCAAATCAAATCAATTAATGTGAACGGGAAGGAAGAGAGGGGGGTAGGTGGAGGCGAGTGGTTACAAGTGGTTACGAGTCAAAAGCAATGTTAAAGAGGTGGGCTTTCAGTCTAGATTTAAAGGTGGCCAAGGATGGGGCAAGACGTAGGGGCTCAGGAAGTTTATTCCAGGCGTAGGGTGCAGCGAGACAGAAGGCGCGAAGTCTGGAGTTGGCAGTAGTGGAGAAGGGAACAGATAAGAAGGATTTATCCATGGAGCGGAGTGCACGGGAAGGGGTGTAGGGATGGACGAGTGTGGAGAGATACTGGGGAGCAGCAGAGTGAATACATTTATAGGTTAGTAGAAGAAGTTTGAACAGGATGCGAAAACGGATAGGGAGCCAGTGAATGGTCTTGAGGAGAGGGGTAGTATGAGTAAAGCGACCCTGGTGGAAGACGAGACGGGCAGCAGAGTTTTGAACCGACTGGAGAGGGGAGAGGTTAAGTGGGAGGCCAGCAAGAAGCAGATTGCAGTAGTCTAAACGAGAGGTGACAAGGGTGTGGATGAGGGTTTTGGTAGAGTGCTCGGAAAGAAAGGGGCGAATTTTACGGATGTTGAAAAGAAAGAAACGACAGGTCTTGGCAATCTGCTGGATATGATCAGAGAAGGAGAGAGAAGAGTCAAAGATGACCCCAAGGTTTTGAGCTGAGGAGACAGGGAGAATGAGAGAGCCATCAACAGAAATAGAAAACGGGGGGAGTGGGGAGGTGGGTTTGGGGGGGAAAATGAGAAGCTCGGTTTTGGTCATATTTAATTTCAGGTGGCGTTGAGACATCCAGCAATGTCAGACAAGCACGTTGAAACTTTGGTTTGGATGCAAGGTGAGATATCAGGGGTAGAAAGGTAGAAAGCCTCTGCAGTTGGATTCTGTGAGTAAAGGAAGAAGTTTTGAACCTGTCTCTGAGGCAGATTCTTGGGCTTCTCCATCTTCCCCCTAGTGTGCATCACTGTTAGGAGGCTGTTCCTACAGCTGTTAACATTTTTTCCCCTAAGGATGAATTAACTTCCTTTATGGCTAAGGCTTTGGAGGCTCTGAATGTTTATAGCTTGGAATTACTAGACCCCTCAGTCTCTACTCCTAGGATGGCTAGTGCACTGAAAGCCACCTAAAGTGTTCCCTGTGCATGAGGCTATGCACATACTCATTTCGACTTGGCTTAGGGTGGCCTGGGCTACGACTCACCTTCTGTTGTTCAGGATGAGCTTTGGGTGCTTACAGTAACTTAAGTTGATTCTTTGGTGGCTGCAGGCACAAAGAAAACCCCACACACCGTGCTAGGGGAGGGTGGAATAGCCTTAAGGGATGTGCAAGATGGGGCATTGGCGTCTTCTTGACCTACTCCTGTCCCTGGCCTAGCTCCTGCTCTGCTGGCCATGGCTGCACAATGTGGCCGAGCCTAGCGGCCACTTCCAGGTCACAGTCTGAGGATCATACCTGGTTGAGCTCAGAGCTTGGCTCAGCAGTCTCCATTCACACTTCTTGGTGCCACTGTGTGCAGCTTTCGCTTGGTCCTGCCTGGCCTTGCCTGAATTTAAGATGGTACTGGATTATTTTTCTGTTGTGTAAATGTGGCTCATCCAATCTGTCCATCTCTTTCTCTCAGTGAGCATTTTACAAGTGCTGTTCTCCCCTTTCCCCCAGCACAAAAATAGATTAATTCATTCATTTAAGTATTTATATACTGCTTAGACCTAAGCAGTTTACAGCTTCTGGAGCAGGCCCTGTCCCCCAGGTAGCAGAACCAGATCTCTGTTCCTCCCCCCCACCCCCAAAGCAGACCTGTCCCTGGAGCGGTGTCGCCAGGGGTGTATCCGGTTGTTCTGGACCTCAAGGAGGCCTACTTACTTGCTCCTCTTTAGCCCACACTGGTGTGTTCTTCACCTTGCAAGTCTAGGACATCTCTTTCAGTTTCAAGAGTGTGGTTTGGGTTAGCTATGGCGCCTGGAACCTTTTCTAAGGTTGTGGGCGGTGGTAGTAGTCACCTTTCTGAGAAAAGAGAAAATCACAGTACATTCTTGTCTGGACGATTGGCTACTCAGGGCCTCGTCAGAGCAGGCGAGTTATCAAGTGACTACCTGGGTCATGGCACTTTTTGCAGTCTTGGGGGGGAGGGAGGGTTGTCAATCTGCACAAGAGTCAGACTGGAGGTGGGATTTCTCTACAGTGTCCCTGTAGGTCTCCTCTATGTACCTCTGTCTCCCTCAGCTCCTCCAAGTCTACTACTCTAGCCTCAAGAGAACAGACCTGTTCTCTGAAAGCTAGGAGCTCTTTACATTGGGCACACACATATAACCTCTCACCAACTGGGAGATAATCATACATGTAACACTCAGTGCAAAAGACTGGATAGCATCCCCTCTCACTGCAGTATTAACCTGTTGAACACTCTTTATCCGAACCCAATGGTCTTTATATATATTTTAAACTGTTTAGTTTGAGACTGCAAGTTCTTAACATCGGAATTAGTACCTATTAGTAGTTGATTCAGGACAGAAATCAGACCTGATAGTCCCTTCCTCAAATCGAAGATCGCGGTCCAAATTGATTCTAAAGTAAAAGTCTGAGGCCATACCAGGGAGAATCTAGAATGGTTCCATAGTGTGCGAAGTGAGTCCATATACGCGAAGTACTACTACTACTTCTTATTATTTCTATAGTGCTACTAGATGTAAACAGTGCTTTACACTCAACAGAGCTTGCAATCTAATCAAGAAGGCAATCAGGAGAAATAAGGAATTACAGAATTACTTATGATGGGAGTGGTTAAAAGTGACATGTCTAGCCCATAGCCTTGTAGTAATTGCCATCTGCGAGGTCCCCCCTGGTCGTGTAGTGCCTGGGATCCAGCACTGGTAATAAACATGTAGTGTTGTCCGTTTGCCACTCTCCTTGCTGACTCCAGTTGCAGCAGTAGATGTTGAGATCTGTGCAGCACATGAATGACCTCTCTTGGCAAAGCCCAGGGTATCCATGTGCACTTAGGCCAGTTCTTACAATATATACAGTGGTGGGTCCACAATGTATCAGCAAGAAGAGTCTGGGAGGAGATCTGGAAGACCCAGTGACTACAGTGTTGTGACACCTCACTCTGTAGGATGTCTGATAGATGGTCCAAACAACAACCCAAAACCTCTGCCACCCTGAGAGTGTCACTCATAGGCAGCGTGCCCCTGAACCAGGGAGTATCATCCTATAATTCACACAGCCCTGGGCCAAATGGAATCTATATACCACACGGAACTAGGGGATAACCCACAGCTTCTCTATGCCCTGTACAGGGAGATCCAGAAAATGTGCTAGGAGAGGTGTTGCACAGACATGAACAGTGACCCTGGAAAAAATCCTATGCTATCCCTTCATATCTTACAGCATCTTTGCTGTCAATAGAGACACCAAGGTACTGACGAGCTGCTCCAATGTGATCTGGATGACCAACTCTTTATTGATGAGCATTCAGCATAGGCTGGACTTCTAGAGTTATGTCTCTCTGCAAACACCCCCTCCCCCACTGCCTACTTCTGCTCACCCAAAATGCCAGCCCTTGTCTCATGCTTCTGCTATTGCTCGTGCATCCCAGCTTTGGCATGGTAGAAAGCCTTACTCTCGCCCAGCCTTTCCTTGGCTGCACTCAGTCACCATCCATACCACCCAAAGATTGTATATATATGGCCACATCTGAAATGAGCTGCTACACAGGAGATGTTGCTCTCACTCAGTGGCCATTCACTAACAAATAAGAGTGTTGATGGTATCAGTGTGTTTCTTGATGAGGTCTGCTTTATTGACATGGTCTTGCTTGATTTAACTTCCGCCTTTGATCTTTCTATAACGTTTTGCTTCTTTTTAGACTAAGATGTGTTGGTGTTACTGATGCCGTTAATCACTGATTTAGTTTTTATTTTTCTTCCTTGCTTTACCCACTCTCTCTGAGCTCAGTTACCACCTTCCCCCCCACCCCTCCAAGTTCAATATTTTTCTAAACCCCCTGGCATTAGCGCTTAATATTTTGCTGCTGATGTGCTTTTGATTTTTTTTTTTGTTTGTTTTAAGGATAATTCTGTCAACCCTAGCCTTGCCAACATGCAACATTTTTGGATGATGTTTTCTGATACTTGTCTTCTCATTGATCCCCCGCTAAGATAGTGGCTACATGGATCACTATCTTGCTACTTTTCCCTCTCTGTCCTTCCTTTAATTCTACCGCTATCAATATGGTATAGCACTTTAACATAGTAACATAGTAGATGACAGCAGATAAAAACCTGCACGGTCCATCCAGTCTGCCCAACAAGATAAACTCATATGTGCTACTTTTTGTGTATACCTTACCTTGATTTGTATCTGTCATTTTCAGGGCACAGACCGTAGAAGTCTGCCCAGCACTAGCCCCGCCTCCCAACCACCGGCTCCACCACCTAATCTCGGCTAAGCTTTTGAGGATCCCTTCCTTCTGAACAGGATTCCTTTATGTTTATCCCACGCATGTTTGAATTCCGTTACTGTTTTCATCTCCATCACCTCCGGTGGGAGGGCATTCCAAGCATCCACCACTCTCTTCATGAAAAAATACTTCCTGACATTTTTCTTGAGTCTGCCCCCCTTCAATCTCATTTCATGTCCTCTAGTTCTACCACCTTCCCATCTACGGAAAAGGTTCGTTTGCGGATTAATACCTTTCAAATATTTGAACGTCTGTATCATATCACCCCTGTTTCTCCTTTCCTCCAGGGTATACATGTTCAGGTCAGCAAGTCTCTCCTCATACGTCTTGTAACGCAAATCCCATACCATTCTCGTAGCTTTTC